>NW_028117216.1:0-40000 GCF_964273445.1 Streptopelia decaocto | reverse complement strand
ATACATAACAGCACACTCAACCACATTCAACCTGAACTGTCACTCCACTCAAAGTCCAGGACACACACACAACACCAACAAAGTCCAGCACGCACACCAGACAGAGACAAATCCAGCATTCAAGCACACCACAAAGTCCAGCACGCACGCAAGACAGACACAAAGACAAAGTCCAGCACACACACACACAAAGTCCAGCACACACACACACAAAGTCCAGCACACACACACACAAAGTCCAGCACACACACACAAAGTCCAGCACACAGACAAAGTCGAAACAGAGACAAAGTCCAGCACACACATGAGACTGAGACAAAGTCCAGCCTGCAAACAGAACACAAAGTCCAGCATGCACACAAGACAGAGACAAAGTCCTGGACACACATACACACAAAGTCCAGCACACACACACAACACCAGAGACAAAGTCCAGCACGCACACGACACAGACACAGACAAAGTCCGGCGCACGCTCACGATCCGCACGCTCTCAAACTCAGGTACATGCCCAAAACATCCGGCGGTCGCTCCACTCGAAACAAAAAAAGACGCTGGACGACAAAAAGGTACGTCTGCTTTATTACCTTTGTGGTGGCCCTTAGGTAGGACCAACCTCTTCAAACCAAACATTAAATAAATAGTTGGTTATGATGTTGTAATCTGAGCCAACAGATTACAAACTGCTTTCTTTACACTGTTCCATGATTGCAGTTTCCATAACCTGAAAAACTCCTCCTTATTACAGCTTTTAAACATAATGTATCACAATGCATAAGGCGATAGAGAACGCCGTCGCTTCGGGTACGTGGCCGTTACGGCGTTTCTCGCCCGAGGGCGAACCTTAAACGGACTCTCGGTTCCCGTGTGTGTTATCAAACACGCACCTTTATTACATATTGGAGGTATTACAATGATTACACATTTGAGGGAGTACAATTGTAACACAACACCAAAAATCCAACTCACCTTTCTCACATCCCATTACAGAGGATAACACGCTCCTATCGCAACCCTGTCCCTGTCCTCGGCCCTTTACTCACCCTGCTCCTGGGCCGATCAAAAGCACCTTCCTGGGACCTTTCCCTAAACGGGCCTCCTGACGAGAACCGACCGTGGCCGCGATCCGGAACGGGTGTCACCGGAAAGGCTGTTCCTGGGAGCCTCGACGATAACCCTGCCTCTGAAACCACCGTCCTGGACTGACCTGAATCTGAACACTGGCAATGAACTTGACCACGCCAAGCACTGTGGACCTGGGATAGAACACGCTCCTGAGGGCGGTGGATGGACACGGGGGGAGGGAATCCCCTGGCTGGGGTTTTTGTAATCTATTCTAATTTTTCTTTTTTTTTCCTTTTCAGGTAAACTAAAAAACCTACAACCCCAAAACACAATCATACCAGATCACACAGCCAAACCGCACCGCTCGCTCGGATACCGAACCCACCGTGCGCTCGCTCTGCAGCCGTTCTCCCGGCTCGTGCCCTCGCCCCGCGGCTGCGTCGCCCCTCGGGAACGCCGTTCCCGGGAGCCTCTAAACGCTCCCTGCCTGCCAAAACCCCGGCCCGACGGGCGCCCGCGTCCGAACCTTGGCGACGAACGTCGCCTCGCGGAGCGGCCGGGACCAGGGGAAAAAAAACCCAGCCGGGGGAAAAAAAAAAAATCCCCCAGCTGGGGTTTTTTTATTCTATTTTAAATTGAGCTGAAAGGGAAAAGCCATTAACCTGCAAAGAAACAAATACAGGACCAAAACACAACCGTTCCAATTCACACAGCTAACCGCGCCGCTCATACCCCTACCGACACCACCGCACACTCACACCGCAGCCGTTCTCTGCCGTTCTCCCCGTGCGCAATGACCCCTTCTCCCCGTGGCCCCTCGGGAACGCCGTTCCCGGGAGCCTCTAAACGCTCCCTGCCTGCCAAAACCCCGGCCCGACGGGCGCCTGCGTCCGAACCTTGGCGATGAACATCGCCTCGCGGAGCGGCCGGGACCGGGGAAAAAAAACCCAGCCGGGGGAAAAAAAAAAATCCCCCAGCTGGGGTTTTTTTATTCTATTTTAAATTAAACATTTACCTGAAAAGAAAAAAACATTAACCTGCAAGGACAAAAACCCACAACCCCAAAACACAGTCATACCACATCACACAGCTAAACCGCACCACTCACTCAGACACCTAACCCACCACGTGCTCTCCCGGCGGCCATTCTCCCGGCTCGTGCCCTCGCCCTGCGTCTGCGTCGCCCCTCGGGAACGCCGTTCCCGGGAGCCTCTAAACGCTCCCTGCCTGCCAAAACCCCGGCCCCACGGGCGCCCGCGTCCGAACCTTGGCGACGAACGTCGCCTCGCGGAGCGGCCGGGACCGGGGAAAAAAAACCCAGCCGGGGGAAAAAAAAAAAATCCCCCAGCTGGGGTTTTTTTATTCTATTTTAAATTAAACATTTACCTGAAAGGGAAAAACCATTAACGTGCCAGAACAAATAACTACAACCCCAAAACACAGTATTACCACATCACACAACGCTAACACACCACTCATTCGCCTACCGACACCACTGCACCCATTCTCTGCCCTTCTCCCCCTGTGCCTTCGCCCGTCTCCGCCTCGCCCCTCGGAAACGCCGTTCCTGGCGCCCTCAAACTCGCCCCGCCCAGCTAAACCCCAGTCCCGGCCGGACCTCCGTCCGTACGTTGGGGACGAACGTCGCCTCGCGGAGCCGCCGGGACCGGGAGAAATAAAACCTGGACGAGGGGTAAAACCCCCCAGCTGGGGCTTTTTTTGTTCTTTACCTTTGGAATTTACCTGAAAAGGAAAAAAAATTTGAACCTCCAAGGACAAATAACTAAAACCCCGAGCTGCATTCACTCCAGGTTTCACGCTATCCCAACGTGCTGCGCGTCATCTGCCTCACCGACCCTTTTAAGTACCTGCCTCGAGCTAATTGTCAGGAAAGGAAAACAGTTTGCACTCAATTCCCTTGCCATCCTTCATATAGTTCTTGACCACGGTGCCCTGTTCTTCCACGGCTTCCCGATCATGGCGGTTACCGCGAGTCGGTTCCTCTGACGATCCGGAACTCGGACTCGCCCGACATCTCCATCGCCGCCGACGCCCGCGACCCTGCCGACGTCGCTTCCTCTCGGGTGACCGACTCGGGCGCGGCCGACCGAGAGCGGCGTCGGATCGCTCCCGCTGTGACGGCGTGAATGTGATGGCGAGGGACGCTATTGCTTGCTAAGTGGACAAAATATGCTGATCAAAATCGGCTGGAACTTCATTCAGAGTGATTTCTACGTGGACGGGAGATGCCGAAGGCTACAGGGAGGCCTTTCCCTTGAGTCGTGAGGTTCGAATGGACCCCCTTGCTTTCTAAACTCCTCCAAGAGGGGAGTCTAGGTGCGGCTGGATCCGAACTCAGCCCCACGCCGGATCTACGGTTTGGCTCCCGGACTCGCAGGGGACAGGGGAAACACCTAAGATATGATATTTACATACAGCCAAAGGATTGTACGTGTACACCTCATTCCTTATATCGCTCAGCCTGAATTTCAGAATTGCATCGCTCTACACCTCGACGTCCCTACCTCCCTTCCGGGGGCGTGGGGACGGGTGGGTTGGGGTCTAAATCCTTGATCTATTGGGGCAAACTCAGGCAAAAACCGTGTAAACAACTAACCAAACAGAACAGTACGTCGGGAAGGCTGACTGGAGCTGCTGCTTCTGCTAAAGTCCCAGCCAAGCATAGAGATCCCTGGGTATTGATACCCTTACAAACTATTCACCCACCCCTCTACACTGTGATTCGGGCCAATAGCAATAGCTGAGTCTGTGGTCTCCTTGCTTCTCGGTGGATCCTTTGCGCTGACCTCGGACCGGACTTGGCTCCGCGCAGCTGTAGATTTTGTTTATGGTCCGTAGGACCTTCCTTCCGGCCTTGAACGTGGCGTTTTCGCTGAAAGAAGCCTATTTCTTCAAAAAGGTGTGAAGCGGGCCTTATCTCACGAGTGTTGATCAGAGTCTGTAGCTGCCTTTGTTACCATCAAAAAAGGCTATAACTGAGGGTTACATAGCCTAACAAAATGCCTTTTTATAAGTAAGTGACCCAAATTGACAATGTGATCACCTGCAAGGAAAAGAAAAAAAAGATTTAATTAAAACACACTTCTTCTCTGAAAAAACAGCACACTACAGAAAACACTAGTGAACAATGTTCTTAGTAACAACTGCAAAACACCACTGAAAGGACTATCGACTCCCCTGCCCACAGCTACTCCATCCCACATGACTGCACAACCTCTGCCTACGCAATTTAACACGTCAGCAGATTAACTGGGGACTCCCAGACCTCCGCCCACCCGCCCCGGACTCCACGTGTCCGGGCAGAGCAGCTCCAGCCAAACGCACACGTGCGCAGACAGACGCTCCACAGCATGTTATGGACCACACGATGGCAACGGCACCGACAACTCCCAACGATGAGAACGACTCCAAACCAGACACACATTGATCAAAACAACCTGCGGGGAGGCAGCGGTGTGGCAAGGAGCCTCCACTGCGACCCCAGAAAACAAAGGAGCTGAAAGTCAGGGCCCCTTATGAGACGGTGGCACTGAACAACAAGAACGACTCCAAACCAGAGACTGCATCGATCAAAAGAACCTGCAGGGAGGCAGCGGCGAGCCGAGGAGTCTCTACTGCAACGCCAGAAAAAAGTAAGAGCCGAACAGCACGGCCCCTTAGGAGACGGCGGCGCTGGCGCAAACACACAGAGACGGCGGCGCTGGCGCAAACACACAGAGACGGCGGCGCTGGCGCAAACACACACAGAGACGGCGGCGCTGGCGCACACACACACAGAGACGGCGGCGCTGGCGCACACACACACAGAGACGGCGGCGCTGGCGCACACACACACAGAGACGGCGGCGCTGGCGCACACACACACAGAGACGGCGGCGCTGGCGCACACACACACAGAGACGGCGGCGCTGGCGCACACACACAGAGACGGCGGCGCTGGCGCACACACACAGAGACGGCGGCGCTGGCGCACACACACAGAGACGGCGGCGCTGGCGCACACACACAGAGACGGCGCATGGCTTAAAAACTTCAAGATGCTGGGAAGAAGTGCCAGTCCCTGAGACTGGATGGGTAGAGAGCAGAGCTGCCGACGCAGCCCTCAATGACACCATAAAACACCACCGACCAGAAACGTCCCAAACGCAAGGACCTGCCACGCTTTCGGCTGCTGATACCAGAAAACCAGCGCCCAATTGGCGCTACGCCAGTCGGAACCGGGGTTCCAGATCCCGGGATGGCACCCGAGACGCCTTTCGTGTCCCTCGAATGCAACGAGACCCCAGGATCGTCTGACAGGCGCAAGGCAGGCGTCCCGAACTACACCACAACGCAGACACAGGCTGGAGCTGCCCTGCCCGGCACACGCTGGCATCACACTGGAAAGGTCCCCGGGCCCTTCACCTGCCCAAAGGGGACTGTTCCTGGATAGCCCTTGCCCCGAACAGAACTTGACTCCCCTCCCTGCGGTTCCCAGCCCCTTCCCAGCCGCCCAGCCTCCACTTAGCTTTCAGAGGGCCAAGACACCGAATCTGTCTTCAACAGAGGAAAACGCCACGTGCGCTGACGGGGATATTCCAGCATCGCCGGGTTCCTCCTCAACATCTACAGCAACACGAGAAAACAACCTCACTAAGCAGAGCGAGCACACATTATAAAGGCACACAGCACATCTTCCCGCTGACACCACGCAACAACCCACCTGCTTACGGCGCACGGCTCGCCTCCTGCGTCGCTCTTCCGGGCCAAGTTGTCCATCTGCATCTGAAATCAAGTTATTCAACAAGTCACCCAGATGCTCATCAACAGCTTGACCATTCCACAGGTCTGCTTTCTGTTTAGGAATCCCACCAGAAGCTCTAATTGAGTCTCTAAAACACTGCGGAAGGGACAGTCCGCTCCCCTGCCCACAGCTACTCCATCCCAGATGACTGCACCACCTTGGCCTGCGCAGTTTAACACGTCAACAGATCAACCGTGCACCCCTAGAGCTCCGTCCACCCACCCCGGACTCCACGCCTCCGGGCAGAGCAGCTCCAGCCAAATGCGCACGTGCGCACACAGGTGCACCTCAGAACGTTATCGACAACACATCAACAGCACCAAAAACGCTCTATAACAAGAACAACTCCAAACCAGAGACTGCATCGATCAAAAGAACCTGCAGGGAGGCAGCGGTGAGGCGAGGAGCCTCTACTGCAACCCCAGAAAAAAATAAGAGCCGAACGGCACGGCCCCTTAGGAGACGGCGGCGCTGGCGCAAACACACAGAGACGGCGGCGCTGGCGCACACACACACAGAGACGGCGGCGCTGGCGCACACACACGAGGCTGCTGCAAGACTAAGAACTTCTTCCCAGCATCTTGAAGTGCCAGTCCCTTGGACTGGATGGGTAGAGAGCAGAGCTGCTGATGATGCAGCCCAGAACAAGACCATAAATCACAACTGACCGGAAACATCCCAAATGCAAACACCATCCACACTTTTGGCTGATGACACAAGAATCCAGGACCCAATTGGCACCAAGCCAATGGGCACTGGCATCCAGATCCCGGGATGGCACCCGAGATGCACGTTGTGCCCCTTGAGCACAATGAGACCCCAGGATCGTCTGACAGGCGCAAGGCAGGCTTCCCGAACTACACAACGCAGACACAGGCTGGAGCTGCCCTGCCCGGCACACGCTGGCATCGCACTGTGAAATTCCCTGGACCCTTTACCTGCCCAAAGGGGACTGTTCCTGGACGGCCCTTTCGCCGTACCAGAACTTTACCCACATCCCTGTGATTCCCAGCCCCTTCCCAGCCCCCCAGCCTCCACTTAGCTTTCAGAGGGCCAAGGGACCGAATCCATCTTCAACGGATGAAAACGCCACGTGCGCGAACGGCCGTCTTCCTGAATCGCCGGGTTCCTCTTCAGCGTCTGCAGGAACACCTGGGAAACAGAGAAACGACCAAGCTCAGCGAGAGCCACACGGCACAGCTTCCCTCTGGCGCCACGCACCGACCCACCTGCTCACGGCGCACAGCTCGCCTCCTGCGTCGCCCCTTCTGTGCCAAGCTGTCCCTCTGCACCTGAAATCAAGTTATTCAGCAAGTTACCCAGGAGCTCATCAACAGCTTGACCATTCCTCAGCTCTGCTTTCTATTCAGGAATCCCACGAGAAGCTCTAACTGAGTCTCTAAAACACTGGGGAAGGGACAGTCCGCTCCCCTGCCCACAGCTACTCCATCCCAGATGACTGCACCACCTTGGCCTGCGCAGTTTAACACGTCCACAGATCAACCGTGCACCCCTAGAGCTCCGTCCACCCACCCCTGACTCCACGCCTCCGGGCAGAGCAGCTCCAGCCAAAGGTGCACGTGCGCAGACAGTCGCACCTCAGAACGTTATCGACAACACATCGACAGCACCAAAAACGCTCTATAACAAGAACGACTCCAAACCAGAGACTGCATCGATCAAAAGAACCTGCGGGGAGGCAGCGGTGAGGCGAGGAGTCTCTACTGCAACCCCAGAAAAAAATAAGAGCCGAACGGCACGGCCCCTTAGGAGACGGCGGCGCTGGCGCAAACACACAGAGACGGCGGCGCTGGCGCAAACACACAGAGACGGCGGCACTGGCGCACACACACAGAGACGGCGGCACTGGCGCACACACACGAGGCTGCTGCAAGACTAAGAACTTCTTCCCAGCATCTTGAAGTGCCAGTCCCTTAGACTGGATAGGTAGAGAGCAGAGCTGCTGATGATGCAGCCCAGAACAACACCATAAATCACAACTGACCGGAAACATCCCAAATGCAAACACCATCCACACTTTTGGCTGATGACACAAGAATCCAGGACAATTGGCACCAAGCCAATGGGCACTGGCATCCAGATCCCGGGATGGCACCCGAGATGCACGTTGTGCCCCTTGAGCACAACGAGACCCCAGGATCAGGCGCAAGGCAGGCTTCCCGAACTACACAACGCAGACACAGGCTGGAGCTGCCCTGCCCGGCACACGCTGGCGTCGCACTGTGAAATTCCCTGGACCCTTTACCTGCCCAAAGGGGACTGTTCGTGGATGGCCCTTGCCCCAAACAGAACTTAACCCCCCTCCCTGTGGTTCCCAGCCCCTTCCCAGCCCCCCAGCCTCCACTTAGCTTTCAGAGGGGCCAAGGGACCGAATCCATCTTCAACGGATGAAAACGCCATGTGCGCGAACGGCCGTCTTCCTGAATCGCCGGGTTCCTCTTCAATGTCTACAGGAACACCTGGGAAACAGAGAAACGACCAAGCTCAGCGAGAGCCACACGGCACAGCTTCCCTCTGGCGCCACGCAACGACCCACCTGCTTACGGCGCACGGCTCGCCTCCTCCGTCGCTCTTCCAGGCCAAGTTGTCCCTCTGCACCTGAAATCAAGTTATTCAGCAAGTTACCCAGGAGCTCATCAACAGCTTGACCATTCCTCAGCTCTGCTTTCTATTCAGGAATCCCACGAGAAGGTCTAATTGAGTCTCTAAAACACTGGAGAAGGGACAGTCCGCTCCCCTGCCCACAGCTACTCCATCCCAGATGACTGCACCACCTTGGCCTGCGCAGTTTAACACGTCAACAGATCAACCGTGCACCCCTAGAGCTCCGTCCACCCACCCCTGACTCCACGCCTCCGGGCAGAGCAGCTCCAGCCAAAGGTGCACCTGCGCAGACAGTCGCACCTTAGAACGTTATCGACAACACATCAACAGCACCAAAGACGCTCTATAAAAACAACGACTCCAAACCAGAGACTGCATCGATCAAAAGAACCTGCAGGGAGGCAGCGGTGAGGCGAGGAGTCTCCACTGCAACCCCAGAAAAAAATAAGAGCCGAACATCACGGCCCCTTAGGAGACGGCGGCGCTGGCGCAAACACTCAGAGACGGCGGCGCTGGCGCAAACACACACACAGAGACGGCGGCGCTGGCGCAAACACACAGAGACGGCGGCGCTGGCGCAAACACACAGAGACGGCAGCGCTGGCGCAAACACACAGAGACAGCGCAAACACAAGAAGCTCCTGCAAGACTTAAAACCTTCAAGATGCTGGGAAGAAGTGCCAGTCCCTTAGACTGGATGGGTAGAGAGCAGAGCTGCTGTTGCAGCCCACAACTACACCGTAAAACACAACTGACCGAAAATGTTCAAGATGCGAGAACCGTGCACCCTTTCGCTGCCGATACAAGAAAACCGGCAGCCGAACGGCACTACCCCGACTGGCACCGGCTTTCCAGACCCCGGGATGGCGCTTGAAATGACTTTCGTGCCCCTGGAGCGCAATGATACCCCGGGATCGTCTGACGGGCGCGAGGCGGCTTCCCGAACTACGCAACAACGGACGCGGGCTGGAGCTGCCCTGCCCGGCACACGCTGGCATGGCACCGTAAAGGTCCCTGACCCCATTTATCTGCCCAAAGGGGACTGCTCCTGGACTGCCCTTTTCTGTCTGAGAACTTTAAACCCTCCCTGCAATTCCCAGCCCCTTCCCAGCCCTCGTGCCTCCACTTAGCTTTCAGAGGGCCAAGGGACCGGATCCATCTTCAGAGGAAAATGCGACGTGGGCTAACGGGGATCTTCCTGCATTGTCACTTTCTCCATCATCACCTACAATAAGGAAAGCGAGGACATGTGTACATTAGGCACCCGAATAATATTTATCGGTAGTAGCCTACTAGTCATTGCTCACCTTGGCTGAGCTCCGGGAGGTACATTTGAATGACCTACCGGGGGCCGCTGCATGCTGCAAAGGTTCTGGAAACAAAACACTCTGCTAGGAGAGGAGATTATATTAACAGCTATTAATACAGCAATACAAACCAAAAAACAACACTCCATCTTCATCGTGGTCAGGAATTACTGGAAAATGCAAAGCACCCGGAACTGAATCAGCAAATGAAACATAATGACGAACAACCTTTCTACTACAGCTGCTACTGAACCTTTGCTGCGCCCGAAGCTCTTCCCTCAAAAGGACACCTCCGCTTCTCCTGAGACGTCTGCCCACGTAGCTGAAACAGCTCAAAAGCCGCCGACTGCCAAAGGAGCGGCAGAGGACCTGCACCAGAGCCGTCCTGGAGCAGAATGAGCTCCCTACCCGGGGACTGGGGCTCAAATACCCTGAGCCCCGCCCACCCCTGCCCACAATCCCCTGGGAAAGGGGAGGGATCAATCACCCCAGGCCCCGCCCACCACCCTTATCAAATTACCTGGAATCTCACTTGAAGTGACAGCACCTGCACTTTATTACTGCTATTGCATCTACAATGAGACTCAGTATGGATGTCAACTTAGGTTTTCTAGGGAGCAGATAGAAAAGGAGATACAATAACCAATGCTCCATCTTCATCGTGGTCAGGAATTACTGGAAAATGCAAAGCACCTGGAACTGAATCAACAAATGAAACATAATGACAAACAACCTTTCTACTACAGCTGCTACTGAACCTTTGCTGCGCCCGAAGCTCTTCCCTCAAACAGACACCTCCGCTTCTCCTGAGACGTCTGCCCACGGAGCTGAAACGGCTCAAAAGCTGCCAAAGGAGCAGCAGAGAAGCAGCACCGGAGCCGTCCTGGAGCGGAATGAGCTCCCTACCCGGGAACCGGCACCAGAGCCATCCCGGAATGAGCTCCCTACCCGGGGAACCGGCACCGGAGCCGTCCCGGAGCAGAATGAGCTCCCTACCCGGGGAACCGGCACCAGAACCGTCCCGGAGCGGAATGAGCTCCCTACCCGGGGAACCGGCACCGCAGCCGTCCCGGAGCAGAATGAGCTCCCTACCCGGGGAACCGGCACCAGAACCGTCCCGGAGCGGAATGAGCTCCCTACCCGGGGAACCGGCACCGCAGCCGTCCTGGAGCGGAGTGAGCTCCCTACCCGGGAACCAGCACCGGAGCCGTCCCGGAGCGGAATGAGCTCCCTACCCGGGAACCGGCACTGCAGCCGTCCTGGAGCAGAATGAGCTCCCTACCCGGGGAACCGGCACCGGAGCCGTCCCGGAGCGGAATGAGCTCCCTACCCGGGGAACCGGCACCAGAACCGTCCCGGAGCAGAATGAGCTCCCTACCCGGGAACCGGCACCGGAGCCGTCCCGGAGCGGAATGAGCTCCCTACCCGGGAACCAGCACCGGAGCTGTCCTGGAGCGGAATGAGCTCCCGACCCCGGGACTGGGGCTCAAATACCCTGAGCCCCGCCCACCCCTGCCCACAATCCCCTGGGAAAGGGGAGGGATCAATCACCCCAGGCCCCGCCCACCACCCTTATCAAATTACCTGGACCCTCACTGGAAGTGACAGCACCTGCACTCCTGTCGGGCTCTGTCAGACAAACTTAACCCTAACCTAATCCTAACCCTAATCCTAACCCTAATCCTAACCCTAATCCTAACCCGCACCCAAACCCGCACCCGAGCCCAGCTGGGGTGGGCGCTGGGAAAGGGGCGGGGCCTGGGGACACACCCCTGGGGGGCAGCCTGGGGGACACACCCCTGGGGGACACACCCCTGGGGGGACACACCCCTGGGGGACACACCCCTGGGGGACACACCCCTGGGGGGCAGCCTGGGGGACACACCCCTGGGGGACACACCCCTGGGGGGCAGCCTGGGGGACACACCCCTGGGGGACACACCCCTGGGGGGACACACCCCTGGGGGACACACCCCTGGGGGGGCAGCCTGGGGGACACACCCCTGGGGGACACACCCCTGGGGGGACACACCCCTGGGGGACAGCCTGGGGGACACACCCCTGGGGGACACACCCCTGGGGGGACACACCCCTGGGGGACACACCCCTGGGGGGCAGCCTGGGGGACACACCCCTGGGGGACACACCCCTGGGGGGACACACCCCTGGGGGACACACCCCTGGGGGGGCAGCCTGGGGGACACACCCCTGGGGGACACACCCCTGGGGGGACACACCCCTGGGGGACAGCCTGGGGGACACACCCCTGGGGGACACACCCCTGGGGGGGCAGCCTGGGGGACACACCCCTGGGGGGACACACCCCTGGGGGGACACACCCCTGGGGGGGCAGCCTGGGGGCACAGTCCCCGCCCCGTGGCCGTGGCCGCCCCCGCAGTCCCGCGCGCCCGTGGCGGGTTTCAGCCTCGTTTGCACAGGCAGGAACGCGATCACAATAACCACGTTATTGGTAAAACTGACTAGGGAAGTTTCCTTCTAAAGAATTCTATTGATGCAACTCCACGGCGCTCACGCCTCCTCCAGCGCTGATTGGCCGCGGGGCCTTAACGCGCCTTCACACCACCCAATAGCAGCGCCGTTGCCGTGGCGACGCGCGGTCCTGCCCACTCCTCCCTGGCCAGTTTCCCGCCGCCGTGCCGGGGGGTTGTCATAGCAACAGCGCATGCCGGGCGGGGGCGGGACGTTCGGCCGGCGCGGCCGCCATACATTGGGAGCTGCGGTCGCCCGTCACTGACGCCACTTCCGCTGCCGCCGGGAAGGGCCCGCGCCGCAGCCGCCGCCCCGCCCGGTACCGAGAGCGGGGGAACCGGGGGGTTGGGGGGACTGGTGGCGATCCGGGGGGGGGCGGGGGGATCAGGGGGGGGCCGGGGGGGGCCGGGGGCTCCGGGGGGCTCTGAAGAGTTCCGGGGGCTCCGGGGGGGGCCGGGGGGGGCCGGGGGGATCAGGGGGCTCCGGGGGGGGCCGGGGGCTCCGGGGGGCTCTGAAGAGTTCCGGGGCTCCGGGGGCTCCGGGGGATCAGGGGGGTTCGAGGTGCCCGGATGTCCCGGGGGACGCGGGGTTTGGGTCCCTTGGGGGTTCGGGTGCAGGGTGGGGGTGCGGGGCGGTTTGGGCTCGGACCCCCGTGTCCCCCCCCGCCGTGGGTGCCAGTGGGACACGGGGGCTGCGCGGGACTCGGGGTCCCGGGGGATTTGGGGATCCCCTGTGGGATTTGGGCTCCTGGGGGGGTTGGGGGTCCCGGGGGTGTTTGGGGTCCCGGGGTGACGGGGTCCCCCCCAGGCCATGGGGGTGGTGGTGGGGGCGCTGCTGTCTGTGCCCTATTGCCCGGTTTGGGGGTACCCGCTGTGACTGGGGTCCCGGGGTGACTGGGGTCCCGCTGTGACTGGGTCCCGGGGTGACGGGGTCCCCGGTGTGACTGGGGTCCCCCCCAGGCCATGGGGGTGGCGGTGGGGGCGCTGCTGTCTGTCCCCTATTGCCTGGTTTGGGGGTACCCGGTGTGACTGGGGTCCCGGGGTGACTGGGGTCCCGGGGTGACGGGGTCCCCAGGCCATGGAGGTGGCAGTGGGGACGCTGCTCTCTGTGCCCCATTGCCCGGTTTGGGGGTACCCGGTGTGACTGGGGTCCTGGTGTGACTGGGTCCCCGGTGTGACTGGGGTCCTGGTGTGACTGGGTCCCCCGCAGGCCATGGAGGTGGCGGTGGGGACGGCGGCGCTGGCGCTGGCGCTGCTGTCTGTGCCCTATTGCCCGGTTTGGGGGTCCCGGGGGTGTTTGTTTGGGGTCCCGGTGTGATTGGGGTCCCCCGCAGGCCATGGAGGTGGCGGTGGGGACGGCGGCGCTGGCGCTGGCGCTGCTGCTGCTGCGCGTGCTGTACGGCCGCTGCGGCTCCTTCCGCTTCTTCTGCAAGATGGGCTTCTACAACGGCTGGATCCTGCTGCTGGCGCTGCTGGCCGTGCCGCTGTGCGCGCTGCGCGGCCGCGACGTGCACAACATGAGGTGGGACACCCACGGACACCCACGGACACGGGGGACACCCACAGACAGGGGGGACACCCACAGACAGGGGGGGACACCCACGGACACGGGGGACACCCACAGACACGGGGACACCCACAGACAGGGGGGACACCCACAGACAGGGGGACACCCACAGACACGGGGACACCCACGGACACGGGGACACCCACGGACACGGGGGACACCCACAGACATGGGGTGACACCCACAGCCCCAGGGGACACCCACAGCCCCGGGGGACACCCACAGACGGGGGGTTCACCCGGTGTGTCCGTCAGGATCATCCGGGGGCTGCTCCAGCACGTCAAGCACCTGTACGGGATCCAGATGAACGTGCGGGGGACGCAGAACTTCCCCCCCCGGCAGCCCTACGTGGTCGTCAGCAACCACCAGAGCTCGCTGGACCTCATGGGTACGCGGTCCCGCACCCCGCCCCTCGGCGCCCCGAGCGGCCCGCGGTGACCCCAGCCGCCCGCAGGGATGATGGAGGTGCTGCCCGACCGCTGCGTGCCCATCGCCAAGCGGGAGCTGCTGTACATGGGCGCCGTGGGGCTGGTCTGCTGGCTGGGGGGCATCATCTTCATCGACCGCAAGCGCACGAGCGACGCCATCAGCGTCATGGCCGAGGCCGCGCGCGCCGTGCGCACCCAGGACGTCAGTGGGGCAGCCGTGGGGCGGGGAGGCGTGGGGTGTGGGGTGTGGGAGGTGTGGGGTGTGCGGTGTGGGAGGTGTGGGGTGTGGGAGGTGTGGGGTGTGCGGTGTGGGAGGTGTGGGGCGGGGAGGTGTGGGGCGGGGAGGTGTGGGGTGTGGGAGGTGTGGGGCGGGGAGGTGTGGGGTGTGGGAGGTGTGGGGCGGGGAGGTGTGGGGTGTGGGAGGCGTGGGGTGTGGGGTGTGGGGTGTGGGAGGTGTGGGGTGTGGGAGGTGTGGGGTGTGGGAGGTGTGGGAGGTGTGGGGTGTGGGAGGTGTGGGGTGTGGGAGGTGTGGGGCGGGGAGGTGTGGGGTGTGGGAGGTGTGGGGTGTGGGGCTGGGGAGGTGTGGGGCTGAGAGGGTTACGAGGCTGGGGGTTGGGGGTTTATTGGGCTGCGGGTGGATGTGGGGCTGGCGGGGCTATGGGGCTGGGGAGCTATGGGGCTGGGGGGCTATGGGGCTGGGGGGGTTATGGGGATGAGGGGCTGGTAGACAATGGGGCTGGGAGGGGGTTATGGGGTATCCATGGGGGGCTGGGGGGGTTGTGGGGCAGCCATGGGTCTGGAGGGGCTTGCGGGGGGTGCTTGTTCGGCTCTGCATCCTGCCTGGGCCCCCATGGGGTCACCTCACCGTGGGGCTGCCCCACATGCCCCTGTGGGGCAGCCCCCCGTCCCCCCCACGCTATGGGGCAGCCCCACATCCCGTACGTCCCCAGGTGCGTGTCTGGGTGTTCCCCGAGGGGACGCGCAACCACAGCGGCTCCATGTTGCCCTTCAAGCGCGGGGCCTTTCACCTGGCGGTGCAGGCGCAGGTGTGGGGCAGCCGTGGGGCAGCCGTGGGGCGGGGGCAGCTGGGGGGCAGATGTGGGGCTGGAGGGGCCATGGGGCAGCTGCGGGGCAGATGTGGGGCTGGAGGGGCCATGGGGCAGCCGGGGGGCAGATGTGGGGCTGGAGGGGCCATGGGGCAGCTGCGGGGCTGGGGGGCAGATGTGGGGCAGCCGTGGGGCGGGGGCAGCTGGGGGGCAGATGTGGGGCTGGAGGGGCCATGGGGCAGCTGCGGGGCTGGGGGGCAGATGTGGGGCTGGAGGGGCCATGGGGCAGCCGGGGGGCAGATGTGGGGCTGGAGGGGCCATGGGGCAGCCGGGGGGCAGATGTGGGGCTGGAGGCAGCTGGGAGGCCAAGGGGTCACTGGGGGGCTGGAGGGGCCATGGGGTGGCTGTGGGGCAGCCCTGGGTCTGTCCCCCTGTGGGTCTGTGTCGCTGTGGGGCAGCCGTGTCCGTGTGTCTGTGGGGCAGCCGTGGGTCTGTCCCCAGGTCCCCGTCGTCCCCATCGTCATCTCCTCGTACCGACATTTCTACTGCAAGAGCGAGCGCAGGTTCAACCCCGGTGAGGGGCGCGGGGGACGGGGGGGACGGGGGGCTCCGTGGGGCTCCGTGGGTCACGCGTGGGCCCCGCAGGGCGCTGTGGGTCAGTGTGGGGGCTCCGTGGGTCACGCGTGGGCCCCGCAGGGCGCTGTGGGTCACTGTGGGGGCTCCGTGGGTCACGCGTGGGCCCCGCAGGGCGCTGTGGGTCAGTGTGGGGGCTCCGTGGGTCACGCGTGGGCCCCGCAGGGCGCTGTGGGTCAGTGTGGGGGCTCCGTGGGTCACGCGTGGGCCCCGCAGGGCGCTGTGGGTCAGTGTGGGGGCTCCGTGGGTCACGCGTGGGCCCCGCAGGGCGCTGTGGGTCAGTGTGGGGGCTCCGTGGGTCACGCGTGGGCCCCGCAGGGCACTGTGGGTCACTGTGGGGGCTCCGTGGGTCACGCGTGGGCCCCGCAGGGCGCTGTGTGATCCAGGTGCTGCCGCCGCTGCCCACCGAGGGCCTGGGCCCCGAGGACGTCCCGGCGCTGACCGAGCGGGTGCGGGCGGCCATGCTGGAGGCCTTCGAGGGGCTGGAGAGCGAGCTCGGACCCACGGCCGGACCCACGGCCTGACCCACGGCACCGGGACCGACCCACGCACCGCCCCACGGCACCGGGACCAACCCACACACTGACCCACAGACCAACCCACGGCCTGACCCACACTCCACCCCACGGCGCTGGGACCGACCCACACTCCACCCCACGGCGCTGGGACCGACCCACACTCCGCCCCACGGCGCTGGGACTGACCCACACACCGACCCACGGCGCCAGGACCGCCCCACACTCCGCCCCATGGTGCCAGGACTGACCCACACTCCGCCCCATGGTGCCAGGACTGACCCACACACCAACCCACGGCGCCAGGACCGCCCCACACTCCGCCCCATGGTGCCAGGACTGACCCACAGCCCCGAGCAAGTGGCTGCGCTGGAGAGAACCTGGAGACTGAGCTCTGCCCCACGGCCTGACCCACAGAACTGCCCCACGGCCACGCTGGAGGCCTTTGGGAACCTGGAGACTGAGCTCTGCCCCACAGAACTGCCCCATGGCTGCCCCACAGTGTGACCTCTGGGCTTCAAGGGGATGGAGGCTGAGCTGCAACCCACAGCGCCACCCCCAGCGCCACCCTATGCTACCCCACGGCTGACCCACAGCATGACCCACACCACCCCGTAGCCTGACCCCACGGTGTGACCCACAGCGTGACCCACAGCCTGCCCCCCGGCGCTGGGACGAGGACGGAGTCACAAGTGGGATGTGAAGTGACTCGGTGGGACAGAGAGACAATGTGGGGTGACCCACAGCGACCTACAGCCCCACACACCGTGACCCACAGGACCCACAGCATGAGCACCAGGGACCCACAGCAGGACCCACGGTCCCGTGGTGGGACACAGAGTGGGGCATGAACGGACCCCACCCGCCATGGGGCAGAGCGACCCACAGCGGGACCCACGGTGGGGTGAAAGGTGGGGCACGGACTGACCCCCTATGGGGCAGAGCGACTCACAGCGGGACCCACGGACCGACCCTCTCCCGACCCCGTTAGGGGGTCCCAGGACTGACTCCCCCCATGGGCGGTGCCATGTGGGATGGGGAGGAGGGGTGTGTGCTGATTGGCTGCCAGAACAAGCCCCGCCCCATGAGGGTGGGGTCAAAGCAGCGTATTTATTGGGGGGGGGGGGGCGGGTTTTGCCAAATTTCCCCCTCAGCTCCCCCCCCGGCTTTTAATAAACCCCCCCGAGTCGTGGCGGCTCGTGATGACGTCATGGGGGTGGGAATGACGTCAGCAGTGTGTCCTGTGCCCAGAGTGTTTTTTCCGGTCTTGGGGGGTTGGGTTTCCGAGCTGACTCCGCCCCCCAGGGGGAGGGGATTCCTGCCTGGCCCCACCCCCTGTGGGCGGGGATTCTTGCGGGGGGCGGGGCTGGGGGACTCGCCCCATCCCAGGGCGGGATTTCCCCCTGGGGACACTTGGGGACCTTCAAGATGGTTTTGGGGACACCAGGGGTGGCTTCGGGGACCGTCCCCCTCCCCCATGCCCTTGTCCCCCCCGGGCGGGGGCAGCGTCAGGACCTGAAGCTTCAATGGCAAAAACTGAGCAGTTTTTTGGGGAAAAGAAAGCTCTTTTTATCTCTTTTAATGCTGCTGTTCCTCCGCCCCCCTGCACGGGGGAGCCCGGGGTCAGTGCGTGTAGAGGCTGGCGGTGAACACCACGTCCCGGCGGATCAGCGTGGCCGCCGCCTCCATCTTGGCCGCCAGCGCCGGGTCCCCCAGCAGCCGCGCGGCCGCGCGGAGCTGCCGGAGCCGCTCGTCCAGGCGCTGGATGCAGCGCACGATCGTCCCCTCCTGCGCCTCCGACAGCCGCGCGATGGCCGAGAACGGCTGCGGGACACGGACACGCTGCGACGCGCGGACACGGGGACACGGGGGACACACAGACACGGGGGGACATGCGGACACGGGGGGACACGGGGGACACACGGACACGGGGGACACGGGGGACACACGGACACGGGGGACACACGGACACGGGGGACACGGGGGACACACGGACACGGGGGACACGGGGTCCCGCACTCACCATCCCCCGCGCCCACTCGTAAACCGCCTCCACGAGGCCGCAGCCCAACTGGGACACGACGTCCTCGGGGCCCTCGGGGAGCCCGGAGTCCTCCTGGAGCCGCCCCAGGCGCTGCGCGATGGCGCGGAGCTGCGACACGGCCTGCGGGGGGACAGGTCACTGGGACAGGGTCACTGGGACAGGGGACATGGGGACATCCCCATAGCCCCCCAGCCCCGGACCTGCAGGAGCGCGGCGGGCAGGCGGGGGGGCGGATCCTCCCATAGCCCCCCCATAGCCCCCATAGCCCCCCAGCCCCGGACCTGCAGGAGCGCGGCGGGCAGGCGGGGGGGCGGATCCTCCCATAGCCCCCCCATAGCCCCCATAGCCCCCCAGCCCCGGACCTGCAGGAGGGCGGCGGGCAGGCGGGGGGGCGGGTCCCCGCCCGGCCCCCCCAGCGTGGCCGCCAGCAGCGCCGCGCTCTCCTCGGGCCGCAGCGCGCTCAGCACGTTCTCCAGCAGCAGCTCCGCCAGCAGCAGCTCCGGCGGCGACAGCAGCGCCGCCACGCGGCCGCCCAGCGACAGCGCGCCCTCCGCCGACACGAAGCCCAGCGCGCGCAGCACCTGCACGGGACCACAATGGGGACACCGGGGGGACACCGGGGGGACACCGATGGGGACACCGATGGGGACACGGGGATGCTAGTGGGGACATAGGGACACTGATGGGAACATGAGGACATGGGGACATGGGGACACTGATGGGGACATGAGGACATGGGGACACGGGGATGCTAGTGGGGACATAGGGACACTGATGGGAACACGGGGACACTGATGGGGACGTGAGGACATGGGGACACTAATGGGGAGGTGGGGACACAGGGGTAATGGGGACACCGGGGGATATGAGTTATTGCGGGGATGGGGGTCACGGGGGGTCACGGGGATGGTGACGGTGACGGTGACAGGGACAGTAACGGTGACAGGGACGGTGACGGTGACGGTGACAGTGACGGTGACAGGGATGGTGACGGGGACAGGGACAGTAACGGGCACGAACCTCCATGCGCTGCCGGTACTGGGGCAGCATGAGCAGGGACTGGTCCGACAGCTGGAACTCCAGCTGCTCCAGCTCCGCCCGCAGCCGCTGCCGCTCCGCGAACCGGGAGAACTGGGGGGGCAGCTCAGCACCCCCGTCCCCACTGACCCCCCATCCCCCACTGACCCCCCCCCGCCCCCCACTGACACCCCCCCGTCCCACACTGACCCCCCAGTCCCACACTGACCCCCCCCGCCCCCCACTGACACCCCAGTCCCTCACTGACCCCCCCATCCCCCACTGACCCCCCCCCGCCCCCCACTGACACCCCAGTCCCACACTGACCCCCCCGTCCCCACACTGACCCCCCCACTCCCACACTGACCCCCCCACTCCCACACTGACACCCCACTCCCACACTGACCCCCCCACTCCCACACTGACCCCCCCACTCCCACACTGACCCCCCCAGTCCCCCACTGACCCCCCCAGTCCCCCACTGACCCCCCCATCCCCCACTGACCCCCCCCCGCCCCCCACTGACACCCCCCCCGTCCCACACTGACCCCCCAGTCCCACACTGACCCCCCAGTCCCACACTGACCCCCCCGCCCCGCCCCGCGTCCCCAACCCCCCTGACCCCCCCCGTCCCCACACTGACCCCCCGCGGGGTCCCCAACCCCCCTGACCCCCCAGTCCCACACTGACCCCCCCCGCGGGGTCCCCAACCCCCCTGACCCCCCCAGTCCCCCACTGACCCCCCCGCGGGGTCCCCCCCCCCCACCTGCTGCGGGAAGCGGGGGCTCCGGGTGCACTCGAAGGTCCCCAGCGCCGCCTCCAGGTCCCGCGCGGTGGCCGCCAGGGTCACCGAGTCGGGGTCGCGCAGGGGGGGGGACAGCAAGGGGACCCCCCCCGCCCCGCCCCCCCCCGCCAGCCGCTGCAGCTCCTGCAGCGTCGAGGCCACCAGGGGGGTGGGGGGAGGGGACCTGGGGGGACAAGGGGACCTCGATATTCACAGTGACCCCCAGGACCGCACCCCCCCCCCCTCCCCCCCCAAAACTGGGACCCCCCATCTCACCTGTGGGCGCCCCCCCGGGGGGGCCGCAGCTCCTGCAGCAGCATCTGGGGGTTCACGCGCAGCGTCTTGGTCGTGACCCCCCCAAAATCCTCCGGCTGCAGCTGCTCCAGGGCGGGGCTGCACGGGCCTACAGGGGACCCAGGCGTCCGGGGGGGACCCAGGCGTCCGGGGGGGACCCCCAAGACCCCCCCCAGACGTCCGGGGTGGCACCCAGGATTTTAGGGACCCACCCCCCAAAAATATTGACCCAGGCGTCCAGGGTTCCCCACCCCCCCAAAAAAGGGACCCAGGCGTCCGGGGGGGTCCCTGGACTTTGCCCCCCCGGTGACACTCACCCTCAGGCAGGAAGAGGCGGGTGAGCAGCAGGTCCTCGGGGTAGGGGACGTCGGGGACATCGGGGACACCGGGGGGGGCCTGCCCCCCCCCCTCCGGGCGCCTCTCGCTCAGAACCAGAACCGTGAAGGTGGGGCCGGGGGGGCCGGGACTCACCTGGGGACGGGGGGGCAACGGGGGTTTGGGGTTCGGGGGTGGATTTTGGGGGTGTTGGGGAGTGTATTTTGGGGGTCTGGGGGGGTCTGGGGGTGTATTTTGGGGGGATATGGGGGGTTCAGGGGTGTATTTTGGGGGTTCAGGGGTGCATTTTGGGGGTGTATTTTGGGGGTTCAGGGGTGCATTTTGGGTCTGGGGGTGCGTTCCGGGTACCTGCAGCACGACCCCCGGCGCGTTCCGGTGCTTCGCGGTGCTGACGATCAGCACCCGCCCGGGGGCCAGGACGCGCAGCCCCCCCGGGGACTCGGCCAGACGGCGCTGGGGGGACATGGGACATGGGACACGGGACATGGGGACACGGGGACACGGGGACATGGGGACACGGGACATGGGACACGGGACACGGGGACATGGGGACATGGGGACACGGGACATGGGGACACGGGACATGGGACACGGGGACACGGGACATGGGGACACCCCAGGACCCCCGGGGACACCCCAGGACCCCCAAACCCCTCAGGACGCCTCCCAACCCCCCGGAGCCCAGACCCCCCGGGGACCCATCAGAGGGGGCACCAGGACCCAGGTGCGACCCACGTGTCCCCGTCCGTCCCACATCCCGTCCGTCTGTCCTCACGGGCAGCTGTCCCCGTGTCCCCCGTCCGTCCCCGTCCGTCTGTCCTCACGTGCAGCTGTCCCCGTGTCCCCCATCTGTCCCCACGTCCCCGTCTGTCCCCGTCCGTGTGTCCTCACGTGCAGCTGTCCCCGCGCGGCCCGCAGGGTCCCCACGGTGCGGTGGTACCGGGGCAGGTCGGCCATGGCCCCCCCGGGCTCCTCGGTGTCCCCAAGTGTCCCCAGCGTCACCCGCAGCTCGGCCGCGCGGCGGCTCTGGGCCTGGGGACGCGAGGGACAGTCAGTGTCCCCGTCCCCGTTGTCCCCATGTCCCCCACGTTGTGTCCCTGTCCCGCCACCGTGACCCATTGTCCCCATGTCCCATATCCCCCTGATGTCCCCATTGTCCCCATGTCCCATTTCCCCATGTTCCCATGTCCCACATCCCCCCCATTGTCCCCACGTCCCACATCCCCCCCGATGTCCCCATGTCCCCATTGTCCCCCCATGTCCCATATCCCCCCATTGTCCCCATGTTCCACATCCCCCGCAATGTCCCCATGTCCCACAATCCCCGCGATGTCCCCATTGTCCCCCGTGTCCCCATTGTCCCCCGTGTCCCACCTCCGTGTCCCTCCGCGCCGGCTCCTCGGCGAAGCTGCGGCGCATGAGGCGCGTTGGGGACATCGGGGACGTCCCCGTCACCCGCAGCAGGTTCAGCAGCATCGAGTAGGTGACGCGGAACCGCGACTGCAGGGGCGCCGGGCGGCCCTGGGGACAAGGGGACACGTGGGGACACCGGGGGGTGCAACAGGGACACCCGGGGACACCGTGGGGACACATCAGGGACATGTGGGGGACACCTGGGACACCCTGGGGACACCTTGGGGATGCTTGGGGACATTGGCGACCCACCATGAGCACCCTGTGCAGGTCCCCCAGCTCGGGGGGTGACACCGGGGGGTGACACCGGGGGTGACACCGGGGGGTGACATGGGGACGCACCATGAGCACCCTGTGCAGGTCCCCCAGCTCGGGGAGGGGTCCCCGGCTCAGCACGATGACGGTGGCCAGTGGCGTCCAGACCCCTGCGCCCGGCCCGGCCCGACATCTGGATGTACTCGGCTGTGGGGCAGACCCATAGACTGACCCACAAATGCCACAGTGACCCACAGATACCACAGAGACCCACAGATACCAGAGTGACCCACAGATACCCATAGAGACCCACAGATACCATAGAGACCCACAGATACCACAGTGACCCCCAGATACCATAGAGACCCACAGATACCAGAGTGACCCACAGATAGCACAGTGACCCACAGATAGCCATAGAGACCCACAGATACCAGAGTGACCCACAGATACCACAGTGACCCGCAGATACACACAGTGACCCCACAGATACCATAGAGACCCACAGATACCATAGAGACCCACAGATACCACAGTGACCCACAGATACCAGAGTGACCCACAGATAGCATAGAGACCCACAGATACCAGAGTGACCCACAGATACACACAGTGACCCACAGATAGCACAGTGACCCACAGATACCCATAGAGACCCACAGATACCACAGTGACCCACAGATACCATAGAGACCCCAACTCATGGAGACTCATAGAGACGATAGAGCCCCACAGAGACCCCACAGACCTGTCCCCCACGGTGGCCCCCAGCCCCACACCCCCCCCATCTCCCCCCGTCCCCCCCGTCTCACCGGGCAGCAGGTCCCTGAAGCCGCTGCCGTCGTGTTTGCGCAGAGACTCGAACACGACGGTTCGGGCCGGCATGTTCACCCCCATGGCGAACGTCTCGGTGGCGAACAGCACCTGCCGTGGGGCGATGTGGGGCGATGTGGGGCGATGTGGGGCGATGTGGGGCGATGTGGGGCAGGACCATGGGGCGATGTGGGGCGATGTGGGGCGGGAGCGCGGGCGATGTGGGGCGATGTGGGGCGATGTGGGGCACCACGGCCTCATGGCTGCCCCACAACCCCCACCCCACAGCGGCCCTGTAAGTGCACCCCCCCTTGACCAGCCCCATGGCTGCCCCAGCCCCCCCAGCTGTCCCAGCCCCCCAGCTGCCCCCCAAGCCGCACCTTGAGCAGCCCCATGCTGAACAGCAGCTCCACCACCTCCTTGAGCAGCGGGAGGAGCCCCCCGTGGTGGACGCCCAGCCCCCGCTCCAGCAGCTCCGACAGCCACAGCACCTGCAGGGGGCGCCGCGGTCACGGGGGCACAGCCCACGGCCCCCGTGTCCCCATGTCCCCCGTGTCATTGTCACCTGGGGCAGATGGCAGTCACCCCCCCGCAGCCTCCCGAGCCAGCGGCGCAGGAGCCCACGTGTCCCCTGTGTCCCCCGTGTCTCCATGTCCCGCCATGTCCCATGTGCCCCGTGTCATTGTCACCTGGGGCAGGTGGCGGTCGCCCCCCCCGCAGCCTCCCGAGCCAGCGGCGCAGGAGCCCGCACGTCCCTGTGTCCCCCCATGTTCCCCATGTCTCCATGTCCCCTCTGTTCCCTGTGTCCCCATATCCCCCATGTCTCCGTGTCCCCATGTCCCCCGTGTCTCCCCATGTCCCCCTGTGTCCCCCCGTCCCCGTGTCATTGTCACCTGGGGCAGATGGCAGTCACCCCCCTGCAGCCGGCCGAGCCAGCGGCGCAGGAGCCCGTGTGTCCCAGTGTCCTCCCATGTTCCCCATGTCTCCATGTCTCCATGTCCCCCGTGTCCCCATGTCCCCGTGTTCCCTGTGTCCCCCATGTCCCCCCGTCCCCATGTCCCCCATGTCTCCGTGTCCCCCCCCGTCCCCCCGTCCCCATGTCCCCCGTGTCCCCCCATCCCCATGTCCCCCCGTCATTGTCACCTGGGGCAGGTGGCGGTCGCCCCCCCGCAGGCGGCCGAGCCAGCGGCGCAGGAGCCCGCATGTCCCTGTGTCCCCCCATGTTCCCCATGTCTCCATGTCCCCGTGTCTCCATGTCCCCGTGTCCCCCCGTCCCCGTGTCCCTGTCACCTGGGGCAGCTGGCGGTCGCCCCCCCGCAGGCGGCCGAGCCAGCGGCGCAGGAGCCCGCGGACGCGCGCGGCCTCGTCGCCCGTCAGCAGGTGCAGCCCCCGCAGCGCCTGCGCCAGCGCGTCGCAGCCCCCCCGCGAGAACGAGAACACGACGGCCGGCAGCAGCGCGCGCGACCGCAGCAGCCGCAGCAGCGCCGCGCACCCCGAGCGCGCCTGCGGGCAGAGAACGGGCGTGGGGCGGGCGCCGGGGCCCTGGAGACGCCGGGGGGCGCTGGGACCCTGGGGGCACCGGGACATGGGGGCACCGGGGGGCTCTAGGACCCTGGGGGCACCGGGGCCCTGGAGACGCCGGGGGGCGCTGGGACATGGGGGCACCGGGGGGCTCTGGGACCCTGGGGGCGCTGGGACCCTGGAGACGCCGGGGGGCGCTGGGACATGGGGGCACCAGGACCCTGGAGACGCCTGGGGGCGCTGGGACATGGGGGCACCGGGGGGCTCTAGGACCATGGGGGCACTGGGACATGGGGGGACACTGGGGACCCCAAACCCAGCCTCCCAGCCCCCCCACCAACGCCTGCAGCCCCCCAGGTGCCCTCAGCCCCATAACAGCCCCACCAGGTACCCCCCAGCCCCATAACAGCCCCCCCAGCCCCATAACCTCCCCCAACACCCCCCAACTGCCTCTCAACCCCATCATCCCCCCCCCAGCCCCACAACCGCCCCTCAGTCCCAAAACCGACCCCCCCAGCCCCCCAAGTGGCTCCTCAGCCTTTTGGGTGCCCCCACACCCCATAAGTGCCCTCCCAGTCCCGCCCCAGCCCCCCAGGCGCCCCCGGCACCCCCAAACCTGTGCGATGTTGCCCCCCGGGTTGTGGGTCCGGGCCCCACAGCTCAGCCCTTGTTTGCTGCTCTGGGCCTTCTGCGCCGCCACCGCCGCGTAGTATCTGTGGGGAGCGGGGGCTGGGGCAGCGGGGGGCAGCGGGGGGCAGCGGGGGGGCCGTGGGGGCTGGGGCAGCGGGGGGCAGCGGGGGGGCCGTGGGGGCTGGGGCAGCGGGGGGCAGCGGGGGGCAGCGGGGGGGCCGTGGGGGCTGGGGCAGCGGGGGGCAGCAGGGGGGCCGTGGGGGCTGGGGCAGCGGGGGGCAGCGGGGGGCAGCGGGGGGCTGAGAGGGGTCCGGGTCCCTATGTTCTCTATGGGTTTCTATGGTGTCTGTGACTCTCTATGAGTCCTTATGGGTCTCTATGGTCCCTGTGGGTCTCTATGGGTCAGTTGTGGGTGTCTCTGGGTGTCTCTGGGTCTC
The DNA here is from genome assembly GCF_964273445.1 of Streptopelia decaocto. Lineage (NCBI taxonomy): Eukaryota > Metazoa > Chordata > Aves > Columbiformes > Columbidae > Streptopelia > Streptopelia decaocto. The sequence continues at coordinate 13,977 of NW_028117216.1, read as the reverse complement.
TCTGGGTCTCTCTGGGTCTCTCTGGGTCTCTCTGGGTCACTCTGGGTCACTCTGGGTCTCTCTGGGTCAGCTGTGGGTCTCTATGGGTCTCTATGGGTCTCCCTGGGTCAGTTGTGGGTGTCTCTGGGTGTCTCTGGGTCAGTTGTGGGTCTCTATGGGTCTCCCTGGGTCAGTTGTGGGTGTCTCTGGGTCTCTCTGGGTCAGTTGTGGGTCTCTATGGTGTGTCTGGGTGTCTCTGGGTCTCTCTGGGTCTCTATGGGTCACTCTGGGTCACTCTGGGTCACTCTGGGTCACTCACCCCTGGGTGTGGAACGTCCCCCGCCGGTCCATCAGCAGGAACAGCCCGGGGGGCGTGTCCTCGGGTCCGGTGGGCGTGTCCTCGGCGCCGGCCCCGCCCCCCAGGAACAGGAAGTGCTCGAGCGGCACCGGGCGGCGCGCGGTGCTGAGCACGCGGATCCGGCGGCGCTTGGTGCGCCTGGAAACGGGGCGAAAACCCCGAAAATCGGGCAAAACGGGGCGAAAACCCCGAAAATCGGGCAAAACCGCGCGAAACCCCGCCAAATCGGGCAAAACGGGGCCAAAGCCGGGCGAAACGGGGCCAAAGCCGGGCGAAACCCCCCCCCAAATCGGGCAAAACCGGGCAAAAACCCACCAAATCGGGCAAAACCGGGTGAAACGGGGCAAACCCCCCCAAATGGGCAAAACCGGGCCCAACCCCCATGACGCCCCAAAACCCCCCCCGGTGCCCCCCCCCCCCTCCGCCGTGTCCCCCCCCGTGTCCGCCCCCTTCCCCCCCCGCCCGGTTTCCCCCCCGTGTCCCCCGTGTCCCCGCCCCCCGTGTCCCCGCCCCCCGTGTCCCCGCCCCCCCCGTGTCCCCGCCCCCCGTGTCCCCGCCCCCCGTGTCCCCCACGTACCGCCCCCCGTGTCCCCGCCCCCCGTGTCCCCCCCCCCGTGTCCCCACGTACCCGACCCACTGTGCGAACTCGAGGGCGTTGGGGATGGTGGCGCTGAGCAGGATCAGTTTGACGTGGGGGGGCAGCAGGATCAGCACCTCCTCCCACACCACCCCCCGCTGGGACACGGACATGGGGGTCAGTGTCACAGTGTCACAGTGTCACAGTGTCACGGTGTCCCCACACCACCCCCCGCTGGGACACGGACACGGGTGTCAGTGTCACAGTGTCACGGTGTCACAGTGTCACAGTGTCACAGTGTCCCCACACCACCCCCCGCTGGGACACGGGGTCAGTGTCACAGTGTCCCCAATGTCCCCAGTGTCCCCAGTGTCCCCACACCACCCCCCGCTGGGGACACACGGGGGTCAGGGGTGTCCTGTGTCCCGTGTCCCCTGTCCCCATGTCCCCGTGTCCCCGTGTCCCCTGTCCCCGTGTCCCCTGTCCCCATGTCCCCGTGTCCCCTGTCCCCATGTCCCCGTGTCCCCGTGTCCCCGTGTCCCCTGTCCCCCTGTCCCCGTCACCTCCTCGTCGTTGATGTAATGAACCTCGTCGAAAATCACCCACTCGAGCTCGCGGATCACGTCGGAGCCGTTGTACAGCATGGACCTGGGGACAACGTGTCACTGTGTCACCTGTCACCCGTGTACAGCATGGACCTGGGGACAACGTGTCACTGTGTCACCTGTCACCCGTGTACAGCATGGACCTGGGGACAATGTGTCACCTGTCACCTGTCACCCGTGTACAGCATGGACCTGGGGACAACGTGTCACCTGTCACCTGTGTCACCCGTGTACAGCATGGACCTGGGGACAACGTGTCACTGTGTCACCTGTGTCACCCGTGTACAGCATGGACCTGGGGACAACGTGTCACCTGTCACCTGTGTCACCCGTGTACAGCATGGACCTGGGGACAACGTGTCACCTGTCACCTGTGTCACCCGTGTACAGCATGGACCTGGGGACAACGTGTCACTGTGTCACCTGTCACCCGTGTACAGCATGGACCTGGGGACAACGTGTCACTGTGTCACCTGTCACCCGTGTCACCCGTGTACAGCATGGACCTGGGGACAATGTGTCACCTGTCACCCGTGTCACCCGTGTACAGCATGGACCTGGGGACAACGTGTCACCTGTCACCTGTGTCACCCGTGTACAGCATGGACCTGGGGACAACGTGTCACTGTGTCACCTGTCACCCGTGTACAGCATGGACCTGGGGACAACGTGTCACTGTGTCACCTGTCACCCGTGTCACCCGTGTACAGCATGGACCTGGGGACAATGTGTCACCTGTCACCCGTGTCACCCGTGTACAGCATGGACCTGGGGACAACGTGTCACCTGTCACCCGTGTCACCTGTGTACAGCATGGACCTGGGGACAACGTGTCACCTGTCACCCGTGTCACCCGTGTACAGCATGGACCTGGGGACAACGTGTCACCTGTCACCCGTGTCACCCGTGTACAGCATGGACCTGGGGACAACGTGTCACTGTGTCACCTGTGTCACCCGTGTACAGCATGGACCTGGGGACAACGTGTCACCTGTCACCCGTGTACAGCATGGACCTGGGGACAACGTGTCACCTGTCACCTGTGTCACCCGTGTACAGCATGGACCTGGGGACAACGTGTCACCTGTCACCCGTGTCACCCGTGTACAGCATGGACCTGGGGACAACGTGTCACTGTGTCACCCGTGTCACCCGTGTACAGCATGGACCTGGGGACAACGTGTCACCTGTCACCCGTGTACAGCATGGACCTGGGGACAACGTGTCACTGTGTCACCTGTCACCCGTGTAGAGCATAGACCTGGGGACAACGTGTCACCTGTCACCCGTGTCACCCGTGTACAGCATGGACCTGGGGACAACGTGTCACCTGTCACCCGTGTCACCCGTGTACAGCATGGACCTGGGGACAACGTGTCACTGTGTCACCTGTGTCACCCGTGTACAGCATGGACCTGGGGACAACGTGTCACCTGTCACCCGTGTCACCCGTGTACAGCATGGACCTGGGGACAACGTGTCACCTGTCACCTGTGTCACCCGTGTACAGCATGGACCTGGGGACAACGTGTCACTGTGTCACCTGTCACCCGTGTACAGCATGGACCTGGGGACAACGTGTCACTGTGTCACCTGTCACCCGTGTCACCCGTGTACAGCATGGACCTGGGGACAACGTGTCACCTGTCACCTGTGTCACCCGTGTACAGCATGGACCTGGGGACAACGTGTCACCTGTCACCTGTGTCACCCGTGTACAGCATGGACCTGGGGACAACGTGTCACCTGTCACCCGTGTCACCTGTGTACAGCATGGACCTGGGGACAACGTGTCACCTGTCACCCGTGTCACCCGTGTACAGCATGGACCTGGGGACAACGTGTCACTGTGTCACCTGTCACCCGTGTCACCCGTGTACAGCATGGACCTGGGGACAACGTGTCACCTGTCACCCGTGTCACCCGTGTACAACATGGACCTGGGGACAACGTGTCACCTGTCACCCGTGTCACCCGTGTACAGCATGGACCTGGGGACAACGTGTCACTGTGTCACCTGTGTCACCCGTGTACAGCATGGACCTGGGGACAACGTGTCACCTGTCACCCGTGTCACCCGTGTACAGCATGGACCTGGGGACAACGTGTCACCTGTCACCTGTGTCACCCGTGTACAGCATGGACCTGGGGACAACGTGTCACCTGTCACCTGTGTCACCCGTGTACAGCATGGACCTGGGGACAACGTGTCACCTGTCACCCGTGTCACCCGTGTACAGCATGGACCTGGGGACAACGTGTCACTGTGTCACCTGTGTCACCCGTGTACAGCATGGACCTGGGGACAATGTGTCACTGTGTCACCTGTCACCTGTGTCACCTGTGTACAGCATGGACCTGGGGACAACGTGTCACCTGTCACCCGTGTCCCCATGTCCCAGTGTCCCCATGTCCCATGTCCCGTGTCCCCCCATGTCCCCGGTGTCCCCCCGTGTCCCCGTGTCTCACCGCAGGATCTCGGTGGTCATGACCAGACAGGCGGCCTCTGGGCGCAGCTGCACGTCCCCGGTCACCAGTGTCCCATGTCCCCAGGTGTTCCCATGTCCCATGTCCCCAGGTGTCCCCGGTGTCCCCCGGTGTCCCATGTCCCATGTCCCCCCATGTCCCCGGTGTCCCCCCGTGTCCCCCCGTGTCTCACCGCAGGATCTCGGTGGTCATGACCAGACAGGCGGCCTCGGGGCGCAGCTGCACGTCCCCGGTCACCAGTGTCCCATGTCCCCAGGTGTTCCCATGTCCCCAGTGTCCCCGTGTCCCCGGTGTCCCCATGTCCCATGTCCCCCCGTGTCCCCCCGTGTCCCCCCGTGTCCCCCCGTGTCCCCCCGTGTCTCACCGCAGGATCTCGGTGGTCATGACCAGACAGGCGCTCTCGGGGCGCAGCTGCACGTCCCCGGTCACCAGTGTCCCATGTCCCCCGGTGTCCCCGTGTCCCATGTCCCCCCATGTCCCCGGTGTCCCCCCGTGTCCCATGTCCCGTGTCTCACCGCAGGATCTCGGTGGTCATGACCAGACAGGCGGCCTCGGGGCGCAGCTGCACGTCCCCGGTCACCAGTGTCCCATGTCCCCGGTGTCCCCGTGTCCCCCCGTGTCCCCATGTCCCGTGTCCCCCCGTGTCCCCGTGTCTCACCGCAGGATCTCGGTGGTCATGACCAGACAGGCGCTCTCGGGGCGCAGCTGCACGTCCCCGGTCACCAGCCCCACGTCCCCAAACGTCTCCCGGAACTCGCGGAACTTCTGGTTGGAAAGGGCCTTGATGGGCGACGTGTAGATGGTCCTGGGGGGGGTCAGGGACCCCACAATTAGGGGACCCCCCCAAAACTTGGGGGCCCCCCCGAGTCTTGGGGACCCCCCCGGGTTTTCAGTCCCTCCCACTCGGGTGACTTTGGGTTTGGGGGCTCCCAGGAGCGTCATCCCCCCCCAGGGAGCATTTTGTGGACACACCCCCCAGATTTTAGGGACCTCACAGGGTTCTGGGGACCCCCCAATACTTTATGGACCCCCCCAGACTTTGGGGACCCCCCAGTTTTGGGCACCACCCCCAGGTTTCGGGCATGGCCCCCAGTTCTGGAACCCCCCTGGGGTTTTGGACACCCCCCCTGAGTCTTGGGGACCCCCCCAGACTTTGAGGACCCGCCGTGGGATTTGGGGAACCCCCCTGGGATTTGGGGAACCCCTCCCGGGTTTGGGAGGCACCCCCCCCCGGTTTTTGGGCACCCCTGAGTTTCAAGCCCCCCCACCTCGGGTTTCAGGGCCCCCCCCCTGTTTCGGGGCCCCCCCCTGGTTTGGGGCTCCCCCCCCCGGTTTTGGGGCCCCCCCCTGGTTTCAGGCCCCCCCCCGGTTTGGGCCCCCCCCCCCCGGTTTCAGGTCCCCCCCCCCGGTTTTGGGCCCCCCCCCCGGTTTCGGGGTCCCCCCCCTGGTTTGGCCCCCCCCCCCGGTTTCAGGTCCCCCCCCCCGGTTCCGGGCCCCCCCCCCCCGGTTTCGGGGCCCCCCCCGGCTCCGGGCCCCCCTCACCGCGTGAGGTGCCGCATCCCCAGCGCGATGCCGTACTCGGCCACCGCGGTCTTGCCGGCCGAGGTGTGAGCGGCGACCAGCACCGAGTGCCCGCGCTCCAGGCTCAGCACCGCGCGCTGCTGGAACGGATCGGGGACAAACGGCCACTGCGGACAGACAGACAGACAGACAGACACACACACCCCCGGCTCAGCACCGCGCGCTGCTGGAACGGATCGGGCCGGAACGGCCACTGCGGACAGACAGACAGACAGACACACACACCCCCGGCTCAGCACCGCGCGCTGCTGGAACGGATCGGGCCGGAACGGCCACTGCGGACAGACAGACAGACAGACAGACAGACACACCCCCGGCTCAGCACCGCGCGCTGCTGGAACGGATCGGGCCGGAACGGCCACTGCGGACAGACAGACAGACAGACAGACACACCCCCGGCTCAGCACCGCGCGCTGCTGGAACGGATCCGGCCGGAACGGCCACTGCGGACAGACAGACAGACAGACACACACACCCCCGGCTCAGCACCGCGCGCTGCTGGAACGGATCCGGGACAAACGGCCACTGCGGACAGACAGACAGACACACACTGCAGACAGACAGACAGACAGACACACTGCAGACAGACAGACACACTGCAGACAGACAGACAGACAGACACACCCCCGGCTCAGCACCGCGCGCTGCTGGAACGGATCCGGCCGGAACGGCCACTGCGGACAGACAGACAGACAGACAGACACACCCCCGGCTCAGCACCGCGCGCTGCTGGAACGGATCCGGGACAAACGGCCACTGCGGACAGACAGACAGACAGACACACACCCCCGGCTCAGCACCGCGCGCTGCTGGAACGGATCCGGGACAAACGGCCACTGCGGACAGACAGACAGACAGACACACACCCCCGGCTCAGCACCGCGCGCTGCTGGAATGGATCGGGCCGGAACGGCCACTGCAGACAGACAGACAGACACACACACCCCCGGCTCAGCACCGCGCGCTGCTGGAACGGATCCGGGACAAACGGCCACTGCGGACAGACAGACAGACACACTGCAGACAGACAGACACACTGCAGACAGACAGACACACACTGCAGACAGACAGACAAACAGACACACACCCCCGGCTCAGCACCGCGCGCTGCTGGAACGGATCCGGCCGGAACGGCCACTGCGGACAGACAGACAGACAGACAGACACACACCCCCGGCTCAGCACCGCGCGCTGCTGGAACGGATCCGGGACAAACGGCCACTGCGGACAGACAGACAGACACACTGCAGACAGACAGACACACTGCAGACAGACAGACACACACTGCAGACAGACAGACAAACAGACACACACCCCCGGCTCAGCACCGCGCGCTGCTGGAACGGATCCGGCCGGAACGGCCACTGCGGACAGACAGACAGACACACTGCAGACAGACAGACAGACAGACAGACAGACACACCCCCGGCTCAGCACCGCGCGCTGCTGGAACGGATCCGGGACAAACGGCCACTGCGGACAGACAGACAGACAGACAGACACACACACACCCCCGGCTCAGCACCGCGCGCTGCTGGAACGGATCCGGGACAAACGGCCACTGCGGACAGACAGACAGACACACTGCAGACAGACAGACACACTGCAGACAGACAGACACACACTGCAGACAGACAGACAGACAGACACACTGCAGACAGACAGACAGACAGACACACTGCAGACAGACAGACAGACAGACACTGCAGACAGACAGACAGACACACACACACCCCCGGCTCAGCACCGCGCGCTGCTGGAACGGATCGGGGACAAACGGCCACTGCGGACAGACAGACAGACACACACTGCAGACAGACAGACAGACACACACTGCAGACAGACAGACAGACAGACACACTGCAGACAGACAGACAGACAGACACACACTGCAGACAGACAGACAGACACACTGCAGACAGACAGACACACTGCAGACAGACAGACACACACTGCAGACAGACAGACAAACAGACACACACCCCCGGCTCAGCACCGCGCGCTGCTGGAACGGATCCGGCCGGAACGGCCACTGCGGACAGACAGACAGACACACTGCAGACAGACAGACAGACAGACAGACAGACACACCCCCGGCTCAGCACCGCGCGCTGCTGGAACGGATCCGGGACAAACGGCCACTGCGGACAGACAGACAGACAGACAGACACACACACACCCCCGGCTCAGCACCGCGCGCTGCTGGAACGGATCCGGGACAAACGGCCACTGCGGACAGACAGACAGACACACTGCAGACAGACAGACACACTGCAGACAGACAGACACACACTGCAGACAGACAGACAGACAGACACACTGCAGACAGACAGACAGACAGACACACTGCAGACAGACAGACAGACAGACACTGCAGACAGACAGACAGACACACACACACCCCCGGCTCAGCACCGCGCGCTGCTGGAACGGATCGGGGACAAACGGCCACTGCGGACAGACAGACAGACACACACTGCAGACAGACAGACAGACACACACTGCAGACAGACAGACAGACAGACACACTGCAGACAGACAGACAGACAGACACACACTGCAGACAGACAGACAGACACACTGCAGACAGACAGACAGACACACACACGCACACACACACACACACACTGCAGACAGACAGACAGACAGACAGACACACACTGCAGACAGACAGACAGACAGACACACCCCCCCGGCTCAGCACCGCGCGCTGCTGGAACGGATCCGGGACAAACAGACACTGTGGGGACACACGGACAGCGTGGAGGGGGTGGGACAGCACCCCCCAGTGTCCCCAAACCCCCCCGTGTCCCCAACCCCCCCCAGTGTCCCCAATGTCCCCAACCCCCCCAACGTCCCCAGGTGACCTCAACCCCCCCCAACGTCCCCAAGTGACCTCAACCCCCCCAGTGTCCCCAACCCCCCTGTGTCCCCAAACCCCCCCAGTGTCCCCAATGTCCCCAACCCCCCCAACGTCCCCAGGTGACCTCAACCCCCCCAGTGTCCCCACCCCCGTGTCCCCACCTTGATGGCCGGGTCGGGCACCAGCGTCTCGAAGTCCCTGACGGGGGTCGTGGTGTCGATGACAACGGCCCAGGGCTCCCCCTCCCCCTCCGGGGTCCCCTCTGTCCCCTGGGGGGGTCACAGAGTCAGGGGGGGTCACAGCACCCCCCCCCCACCCCAAAGCACACACCCCCCCCCCACCCACCTGCGGCTGCTGCAGCTCCACGGGGGGGGGGAGGGTGAAGGCGAAGCGGGGGGGGCGCTCGCTGAGCCCCCCCCCGGGGGTGGGGGGGTGTCAGGGACCCCCCCGATTTGGGGGGGAATTTCGGCCCCCCCCCCCAAGTCGAAGGTGTCCAAGGTCTGGATGAGGGTGGAGAGAGAAACGGGGCCCCCCCGCGCTGGGGGGGGCAAAATGTGACCCCCCAGGGGAAATTCACAACGTGACCCCCCCCCCCCGCCCCCAAATTGTCCCCCCCGCAAAAATGGGGTTCCATGGGGTAACAGGGCCCCCCCGGGGCAAAATTGCCCCCCCCGGTACCTGATGGTTGAAACTCGACGCCCCGTTTCATCCCGGGGGGGGTCGTGAGCAGCTCTGGGGGGCAGAGGAGCTTAATTAATCGGGGGGGCCCAAAAGGGGGGGGGGGGGCACAAAACACAGGGGACACCCCAAAAATGGGGGGGGGGCGCATACCGGTGTCAAAATCGACGTCATCTTCACCCCCGGGGGGGTCGTGGGGCTGCGGGGGGGCAGCTCGTCCAGCTCCTCTGGGGGGGCAGAGGGTGGTTTGGGGGGCAATGGGGGATTTGGGGGGAGGTGTTTTGGGGGGTGTCTGGGTGCAGTGGGGGGTGTTTGGGGTGTCTGGGTGCATTGGGGGGTGTTTTGGGGGTGGGGGGGCCGTACCTGGGCAGAAGGGGAAGGCCGTCCCGCTGCCCCGCAGGCTCTGGGTGCATTGGGGGGTGTTTTGGGGTGTCTGGGTGCATTGGGGGGTGTATTTGGGGGGTGTTTGGGGTGTCTGGGTGCAGTGGGGGGTGTTTTGGGGTGTCTGGGTGCATTGGGGGGTGCATTGGGGGGTGTTTTGGGGTGTCTGGGTGCATTGGGGGTGTTTTGGGGGGTGTTTTGGGGTGTCTGGGTGCATTGGGGGGTGTATTTGGGGGTGTTTTGGGGTGTCTGGGTGCACTGGGGGGTGTTTTGGGTGTCTGGGTGCATTGGGGGGTGCATTGGGGGGTGTTTTGGGGGTGTTTTGGGGGGGGCCGTACCTGGGCAGAAGGGGAAGGCCGTCCCGCTGCCCCGCAGGCTCTGGGTGCATTGGGGGGTGCATTGGGGGGTGTTTTGGGGTGTCTGGGTGTATTTGGGGGTGTTTTTGGGGGGGGCCGTACCTGGGCAGAAGGGGAAGGCCGTCCCGCTGCCCCGCAGGCTCTGCCCGGGGGGGCCGGGGGGCGCCGAAGGGACAACGAGTTCTGGGGGGTCAGACCCACGGCCGGGAGGGGCTCCTGGGGGGGAGGGGCGGAAATTGGGGGGGTCACGAACCCCCAGAGGGTCCCAACCCCCCCCAAGGGCTCCAGACCCCCCCATATCCTTGTCACCCCAATGTCCCCCCCATTGCAAACCCCCCATGTTTTACCCCCCCCACCCACCGTGTCCCAAATCCCCCCCCAGGACCCCCCCCATAACCACCACCCCCCTTCCCCCCAATTTCACCCCCCAAGACCCCAAAAGTCCCCCCCTGCCCCCACCTCACTGAACCCCAAGATCCGGCCGGTTTTGGGGTCCCTCTGCGCCCGCAGCTCCGCCCCCACGGGGGCGGGGTCCACCGCAAACAGCCGCTGGGGGGAGGGGCTGCGCTGCCACGCCCTAAAGGGGAGGGGGGAAATATTGGGGGGGGGGTCACCCCAAACCTCCCCCCCCAGGGACCCCCACAAACCCCTCAAGACCACAGACCACCCCCAAAAAAACACCCCCCCACACTGCCATGGGCACCCCCCAAACCCCCCCAGCCCCCCGGTTTGGGGACCCCCCCCAGACTCAACTACCCCCCATAGTTTCAGACCCCCCCCGCCCCATTTCGAGGCCTCCTCGTTAACCACCCCCAATTTTAGGGACCCCCCCCCAGACTCAACCAGCCCCCCAAGATTTTGGGGACCCCCCCAAGCTCAACCAGCCCCCCAAGCCCAAAGACCCCCCAATCCCCCCCAAGATTTTGGGGACCCCCAGACCTCTGTGACCCCCCCCAACCCCCCCAAGATTTTGGGGACCCCCAGACCTCTGTGACCCCCCCACCCCCCAAGATTTTGGGGACCCCTGTACCGTGTGGCCCGTTCATGCCGGTGGGGGGCAGCCACTCCGGGGACCCCAAAAGCAGCTGCTCCAGCTCCTCCCGCGGGGGGGGCACAAAGGGGGGACCCCCCAGGGCAGCTGGGGGGTCACGTGTTATGGGGGGTGGGTCACGTGTCCCCCCCGGGTGAATTAGGGGGGCGGGCGGACCCAAGCGGGGGTTGGGTCCCCAATTCCGGGGGGGGGGGGGGGGGGCACTCACCGTGGCCCCGCCCCCTCCCCCCACCAGCAGCTCGAAGCGGCCGGAACAGCCCAATTCCAGCAGCGCCAGCGGCAGCTCCGGGGGGGGCAGCGCTGGGGGGACACGGCGGGGTCAGCACCCCAGCTCCGGCCCCCCAAAACCCTCGGGTCCCCCCCGAGCCCCCCAGCCCCCCCCCGGACCCCCCCATTTCCCGCACACGCACCGCTCCGCTCCAGCTCCATCCCGCCGACCGGACCGCAGCGGCGGGAGCGTGACCCGGAAGCGCTCCCCGCGCCGCTAATCAGCGCCGCGCAGGTGGCCGGATGCGATGGCCAGTAGAAAAGTACTGGCAGCCGGGCGGAAGTGCTTGAGAATGGTTCGGCTTCCCGCGCCGCCCCCGCTCCGCCAACCAGCGTAGCGCTCGCCCTCCACCACGCACCGGTCGCTAGGCAGGTTATGCAAATGAGACGCCGACGGGTGCCGCGGAGGGACACGCCGCGCCCCCGCGGTGCACTCCGGGAAGGCGCCGGTCGCTCTGTCGCTGCGCTCCGCGCCGTTGTCAGGGAAACCGCCGGGTTTCTGTGTCCCCCCCACGGGCCACGCGTGTCCCCCCGTGTCCCCGAGTGTCCCCCAGCGTCCCCCGGCCATGCTGGCGCTGCCCGCGGGGCTCACGGAGGAGGAGGAGGCGCTGCAGAAGCGGTTCGCGAAACTGCGGAAGAAGGTGAGGGCTGGGGGGGGCGTGGGGCCGGGGGGGCGTGGGGCTGGGGGGGTCACGGGGGGCCGGGGGGGCTCTGGGGGGGGTCACGGGGGGCTGGGGGGGGGGCGTGGGGCCGGGGGGGGGCGTGGGGCTGGGGGGGGTCACGGGGGGCCGGGGGGGCTCTGGGGGGGGTCACGGGGGCTGGGGGGGGCGTGGGGCCGGGGGGGCTCTGGGGGGGGTCACGGGGGGCCGGGGGGGGGGCGTGGGGCCGGGGGGGCTCTGGGGGGGTCACGGGGGTCACGGGGGGCTGGGGGGGGTCACGGGGGGCCGGGGGGGCTCTGGGGGGGGTCACGGGGGGCTGGGGGGGCTCTGTGGGCCATGGGGTCTCCGTGGGACCCTGTGGGTGTGGGGGGGTCTCCGACCCGCCGTTTCTCCCCCCCCCCCAGAAAAAGGCGCTGCTGGCGCTGAAGAAGCAGCAGAACTCGGGGGGCCCCAGCGCCCAGGGGGCATCAAGCGCTGTAAGGGGGGGCCCGGACGCCTGGGTCCCCGAAATTCAGGGACCTTCCCCCCCCGCAAACCCCCCTCTTCCCCCCCCACAAACCCCCCCGTTCCCCCCCCCATCCCCCCCCCATCCCCCCCCACAACCCCCCCGTTCCCCCCCCATCCCCCCCCACAACCCCCTCCGTTCCCCCCCCATCCCCCCCCACAAACCCCCCGTCCCCCCCATCCCCCCCCACCAAACCCCCTCCGTTCCCCCCCCATCCCCCCCCACAAACCCCCCCGTTCCCCCCCCATCCCCCCCATCCCCCCCGGCTGTGACCCCGTTTGCCCCCAGCCATGTCGGACCAGCCCCCCCTGGACACGGCCACGGCCACCGAGCAGGCCAAGCTGCTGGTCAAGTCGGGCGCCATCAGCGCCATCAAGGCCGAGAACAAGAACTCGGGGTTCAAGCGCTCGCGCACCCTCGAGGGGAAGCTCAAGGTGGGGCCCCCACATTAGGGACCCCCCCAAACCCCTATAGACCCCCCCAAACCCCTACAGACCCCCCAAACCCCTATAGAGCCCTCAGAATCGCCCGGACCCCCCCAAACCCCTACAGACCCCCCTAAACCCTATAGAGCCCTCAGAATCCCCGGACCCCCCCAAACCCCTATAGACCCCCCTAAACCCCTATAGAGCCCTCAGAATCCCCCGGACCCCCCAAACCCCTATAGACCCCCTAAACCCCTATAGAGCCCTCAGAATCCCCGACCCCCCCAAACCCCTATAGACCCCCCAAACCCCTATAGAGCCCTCAGAATCCCCTGGACCCCCCCAAACCCCTATAGACCCCCAAACCCCTATAGAGCCCTCAGAATCCCCTGGACCCCCCCAAACCCCTATAGACCCCCCAAACCCCTATAGAGCCCTCAGAATCCCCTGGGCCCCCCTAAACCCTATAGACCCCCAGCCCCCCAAACCCCCCAATGTCCCCCCAGTTCCCACATTTCTGTGCCCCCCCCCAGGGTGCCCCAACATTCCCATGGCCCCCCCAGTGTTTTGGGCCCCCCCAAAGCTTTGTGTGTCTCTCTCCATAAACACCCCAGGACACCCCATTAGCACCCCCAGTTTCTGAGGTCCCCGCCCAGCTTCTGTGACCCCCCCAAACCCGTTCGCCCCCCCAGGACTCCCCAGAACCCACCATCACGCGCTCCCCCCACCCCCAAACCCCCTAAAACCCCCCAAAACCCCGGCTTGGGGGGGGACACACACTTTGGGGCTCCCCCGTCCCCCTGTCAAAATTTGGGGCCCCCCCTCACCCCGTGTCCCCCCCAGGACCCCGAAAAGGGCCCCACCCCCACGTTCCAGCCCTTCCAGCGCAGCGTCTCGGCCGACGACGACTCCCAGGAGGTACCGACCCCCACTTTTGGAGGGGGGGGGGCAATTGGGTCCCCCATGGGGGGGGCACAGACCCCCCCAGGTATTTGGTGGACACTCACCCATTTATTCCCCCCCCTTTTGTGCAGTCGCGGCGCCCCCAGCGAAAATCCCTTTATGAAAGGTGAGACCCCCCCACCCCATAACCCCCCCGTGATTTTGGGGTCCCCTTGAACCCCCCACCCCGTAACCCCCCCCATGATTTTGGGGTCCCCTTGAACCCCCCCACCCCGTAACCCCCCCCGTGATTTTGGGGTCCC
>NW_028117217.1:0-27420 GCF_964273445.1 Streptopelia decaocto | reverse complement strand
AGGGATTTGAAAAGTTTCAATGGGAATGGGAAGACTTGGGACAAAAATGGGAAAATTTTTAAGGGACTTTGAAAAAATTTCAACTGGAATTTTAGCCATTTTTTGACGTGAAATTGTAAACATGTGGACATGGATTTTGAAAATTCTAGAGAGAATTTTAAAAGCTTCAAGAGAATTTCAACAATTTTGAGAGGGATTTGAAAAGTTTCAATGGGAATGGGAAGAATTGGGACAAAAATTGGAAAATTTTTAAGAGACTTTGAAAAAATTTCAACTGGAATTTTAGCAATTTTTTTATGTGAAATTGTAAACATGTGGACATGGATTTTGAAAATTCTAGAGAGAATTTTAAAAGCTTCAAGAGAATTTCAACAATTTTGAGAGGGATTTGAAAAGTTTCAATGGGAATGGGAAGAATTGGGACAAAAATTGGAAAATTTTTAAGGGACTTTGAAAAAATTTCAACTGGAATTTTAGCCATTTTTTGACGTGAAATTGTAAACATGTGGCCATGGATTTTGAAAATTCTAGAGAGAATTTTAAAAGCTTCAAGAGAATTTCAACCATTTTGAGAGGGATTTGAAAAGTTTCAATGGGAATGGGAAGAATTGGGACAAAAATTGGAAAATTTTTAAGGGACTTTGAAAAAATTTCAACTGGAATTTTAGCCATTTTTTTACGTGAAATTGTAAACATGTGGACATGGATTTTGAAAATTCTAGAGGGAATTTTAAAAGCTTCAAGAGAATTTCAACAATTTTGAGAGGGATTTGAAAAGTTTCAATGGGAATGGGAAGAACTGGGACAAAAATTGGAAAATTTTTAAGGGACTTTGAAAAAATTTCAACTGGAATTTTAGCAATTTTTTTATGTGAAATTGTAAACATGTGGACATGGATTTTGAAAATTCTAGAGAGAATTTTAAAAGCTTCAAGAGAATTTCAACAATTTTGAGAGGGATTTGAAAAGTTTCAATGGGAATGGGAAGAATTGGGACAAAAATTGGAAAATTTTTCAGGGACTTTGAAAAAATTTCAACTGGAATTTTAGCCATTTTTTACGTGAAATTGTAAACATGTGGACATGGATTTTGAAAATTCTAGAGGGAATTTTAAAAGCTTCAAGAGAATTTCAACAATTTTGAGAGGGATTTGAAAAGTTTCAATGGGAATGGGAAGAACTGGGACAAAAATTGGAAAATTTTTAAGGGACTTTGAAAAAATTTCAACTGGAATTTTAGCCATTTTTTTATGTGAAATTGTAAACATGTGGACATGGATTTTGAAAATTCTAGAGAGAATTTTAAAAGCTTCAACAGAATTTCAACAATTTTGAGAGGGATTTGAAAAGTTTCAATGGGAATGGGAAGAATTGCGACAAAAATTGGAAAATTTTTCAGGGACTTTGAAAAAATTTCAACTGGAATTTTAGCCATTTTTTGACGTGAAATTGTAAACATGTGGACATGGATTTTGAAAATTCTAGAGAGAATTTTAAAAGCTTCAAGAGAATTTCAACAATTTTGAGAGGGATTTGAAAAGTTTCAATGGGAATGGTGGGAAGAATTGGGACAAAAATTGGAAAATTTTTAAGGGACTTTGAAAAATTTCAACTGGAATTTTAGCCAATTTTACGTGAAATTGTAAACATGTGGACATGGATTTTGAAAATTCTAGAGAGAATTTTAAAAGCTTCAAGAGAATTTCAACAATTTTGAGAGGGATTTGAAAAGTTTCAATGGGAATGGGAAGAATTGGGACAAAAATTGGAAAATTTTTCAGGGACTTTGAAAAAATTTCAAATGGAATTTTAGCCATTTTTTGACGTGAAATTGTAAACCTGTGGACATGGATTTTGAAAATTCTGGAGAGAAGTTTAAAAGCTTCAAGAGAATTTCAACAATTTGGAGAGGGATTTGAAAAGTTTCAATGGGAATGGGAAGAATTGGGACAAAATTGGAAAATTTTTAAGGGACTTTGAAAAAATTTCAACTGGAATTTTAGCCATTTTTTGACGTGAAATTGTAAACATGTGGACATGGATTTTGAAAATTCTAGAGAGAATTTTAAAAGCTTCAAGAGAATTTCAACAATTTTGAGAGGGATTTGAAAAGTTTCAATGGGAATGGGAAGAATTGGGACAAAAATTGGAAAATTTTTAAGGGACTTTGAAAAAATTTCCACTGGAATTTTAGCCATTTTTTGACGTGAAATTGTAAACCTGTGGACATGGATTTTGAAAATTCTAGAGAGAATTTTAAAAGCTTCAAGAGAATTTCAACAATTTTGAGCGGGATTTGAAAAGTTTCAATGGGAATGGGAAGAATTGGGACAAAAATTGGAAAATTTTTAAGGGACTTTGAAAAAATTTCAACTGGAATTTTAGCCATTTTTTTACATGAAATAGTAAACCTGTGGACATGGATTTTGAAAATTCTAGAGAGAATTTTAAAAGCTTCAACAGAATTTCAACAATTTTGAGAGGGATTTGAAAAGTTTCAATGGGAATGGGAAGAATTGGGACAAAAATTGGAAATATTTAAGGGACTTTGAAAAAATTTCAACTGGAATTTTAGCCATTTTTTGACGTGAAATTGTAAACATGTGGACATGGATTTTGAAAATTCTGGAGAGAATTTTAAAAGCTTCAAGAGAATTTCAACAATTTTGAGAGGGATTTGAAAAGTTTCAATGGGAATGGGAAGAATTGGGACAAAAATTGGAAAATTTTTCAGGGACTTTGAAAAAATTTCAACTGGAATTTTAGCCATTTTGTTACGTGAAATTGTAAACATGTGGACATGGATTTTGAAAATTCTAGAGAGAATTTTAAAAGCTTCAAGAGAATTTCAACAATTTTGAGAGGGATTTGAAAAGTTTCAATGGGAATGGGAAGAATTGGGACAAAAATGGGAAAATTTTTAAGGGACTTTGAAAAAATTTCAACTGGAATTTTAGCCATTTTTTGACGTGAAATTGTTTCCATGTGGACATGGATTTTGAAAATTCTAGAGAGAATTTTAAAAGCTTCAAGAGAATTTCAACAATTTTGAGAGGGATTTGAAAAGTTTCAATGGGAATGGGAAGAATTGGGACAAAAATTGGAAAATTTTTAAGGGACTTTGAAAAAATTGTAACTGGAATTTTAGCCATTTTTTGACGTGAAATTGTAAACATGTGGACATGGATTTTGAAAATTCTAGAGAGAATTTTAAAAGCTTCAAGAGAATTTCAACAATTTTGAGAGGGATTTGAAAAGTTTCAATGGGAATGGGAAGAATTGGGACAAAAATTGGAAAATTTTTCAGGGACTTTGAAAAAATTGCAACTGGAATTTTAGCCATTTTTTGACGTGAAATTGTAAACATGTGGACATGGATTTTGAAAATTCTAGAGAGAATTTTAAAAGCTTCAAGAGAATTTCAACAATTTTGAGAGGGATTTGAAAAGTTTCAATGGGAATGGGAAGAATTGGGACAAAAATTGGAAAATTTTTAAGGGACTTTGAAAAAATTTCAACTGGAATTTTAGCAATTTTTTTATGTGAAATTGTAAACATGTGGACATGGATTTTGAAAATTCTAGAGAGAATTTTAAAAGCTTCAAGAGAATTTCAACAATTTTGAGAGGGATTTGAAAAGTTTCAATGGGAATGGGAAGACTTGGGACAAAAATGGGAAAATTTTTAAGGGACTTTGAAAAAATTTCAACTGGAATTTTAGCCATTTTTTGACGTGAAATTGTAAACATGTGGACATGGATTTTGAAAATTCTAGAGAGAATTTTAAAAGCTTCAAGAGAATTTCAACAATTTTGAGAGGGATTTGAAAAGCTTCAATGGGAATGGGAAGAATTGGGACAAAAATTGGAAAATTTTTAAGAGACTTTGAAAAAATTTCAACTGGAATTTTAGCAATTTTTTTATGTGAAATTGTAAACATGTGGACATGGATTTTGAAAATTCTAGAGAGAATTTTAAAAGCTTCAAGAGAATTTCAACAATTTTGAGAGGGATTTGAAAAGTTTCAATGGGAATGGGAAGAATTGGGACAAAAATTGGAAAATTTTTAAGGGACTTTGAAAAAATTTCAACTGGAATTTTAGCCATTTTTTGACGTGAAATTGTAAACATGTGGCCATGGATTTTGAAAATTCTAGAGAGAATTTTAAAAGCTTCAAGAGAATTTCAACCATTTTGAGAGGGATTTGAAAAGTTTCAATGGGAATGGGAAGAATTGGGACAAAAATTGGAAAATTTTTAAGGGACTTTGAAAAAATTTCAACTGGAATTTTAGCCATTTTTTTACGTGAAATTGTAAACATGTGGACATGGATTTTGAAAATTCTAGAGGGAATTTTAAAAGCTTCAAGAGAATTTCAACAATTTTGAGAGGGATTTGAAAAGTTTCAATGGGAATGGGAAGAACTGGGACAAAAATTGGAAAATTTTTAAGGGACTTTGAAAAAATTTCAACTGGAATTTTAGCAATTTTTTTATGTGAAATTGTAAACATGTGGACATGGATTTTGAAAATTCTAGAGAGAATTTTAAAAGCTTCAAGAGAATTTCAACAATTTTGAGAGGGATTTGAAAAGTTTCAATGGGAATGGGAAGAATTGGGACAAAAATTGGAAAATTTTTCAGGGACTTTGAAAAAATTTCAACTGGAATTTTAGCCATTTTTTACGTGAAATTGTAAACATGTGGACATGGATTTTGAAAATTCTAGAGGGAATTTTAAAAGCTTCAAGAGAATTTCAACAATTTTGAGAGGGATTTGAAAAGTTTCAATGGGAATGGGAAGAACTGGGACAAAAATTGGAAAATTTTTAAGGGACTTTGAAAAAATTTCAACTGGAATTTTAGCCATTTTTTTATGTGAAATTGTTTCCATGTGGACATGGATTTTGAAAATTCTAGAGAGAATTTTAAAAGCTTCAAGAGAATTTCAACAATTTTGAGAGGGATTTGAAAAGTTTCAATGGGAATGGGAAGAATTGGGACAAAAATTGGAAAATTTTTCAGGGACTTTGACAAAATTTCAACTGGAATTTTAGCCATTTTTTTATGTGAAATTGTAAACATGTGGACATGGATTTTGAAAATTCTAGAGAGAATTTTAAAAGCTTCAAGAGAATTTCAACAATTTTGAGAGGGATTTGAAAAGTTTCAATGGGAATGGGAAGAATTGGGACAAAAATTGGAAAATTTTTAAGGGACTTTGAAAAAATTTCAACTGGAATTTTAGCCAATTTGTTACGTGAAATTGTAAACATGTGGACATGGATTTTGAAAATTCTAGAGGGAATTTTAAAAGCTTCAACAGAATTTCAACAATTTTGAGAGGGATTTGAAAAGTTTCAATGGGAATGGGAAGAACTGGGACAAAAATTGGAAAATTTTTAAGGGACTTTGAAAAAATTTCACCTGGAATTTTAGCCATTTTTTGACGTGAAATTGTAAACATGTGGACATGGATTTTGAAAATTCT
Source organism: Streptopelia decaocto (assembly GCF_964273445.1). Lineage (NCBI taxonomy): Eukaryota > Metazoa > Chordata > Aves > Columbiformes > Columbidae > Streptopelia > Streptopelia decaocto. The sequence goes on along the minus strand of NW_028117217.1, from coordinate 21,929 downwards.
AGAGAGAATTTTAAAAGCTTCAAGAGAATTTCAACAATTTTGAGAGGGATTTGAAAAGTTTCAATGGGAATGGGAAGAATTGGGACAAAAATTGGAAAATTTTTCAGGGACTTTGAAAAAATTGCAACTGGAATTTTAGCCATTTTTTGACGTGAAATTGTAAACATGTGGACATGGATTTTGAAAATTCTAGAGAGAATTTTAAAAGCTTCAAGAGAATTTCAACAATTTTGAGAGGGATTTGAAAAGTTTCAATGGGAATGGGAAGAATTGGGACAAAAATTGGAAAATTTTTAAGGGACTTTGAAAAAATTTCAACTGGAATTTTAGCAATTTTTTTATGTGAAATTGTAAACATGTGGACATGGATTTTGAAAATTCCAGAGAGAATTTTAAAAGCTTCAAGAGAATTTCAACAATTTTGAGAGGGATTTGAAAAGTTTCAATGGGAATGGGAAGAATTGGGACAAAAATTGGAAAATTTTTAAGGGACTTTGAAAAAATTTCAACTGGAATTTTAGCCATTTTTTGACGTGAAATTGTAAACATGTGGCCATGGATTTTGAAAATTCTAGAGAGAATTTTAAAAGCTTCAAGAGAATTTCAACCATTTTGAGAGGGATTTGAAAAGTTTCAATGGGAATGGGAAGAATTGGGACAAAAATTGGAAAATTTTTAAGGGACTTTGAAAAAATTTCAACTGGAATTTTAGCCATTTTTGACGTGAAATTGTAAACATGTGGACATGGATTTTGAAAATTCTAGAGGGAATTTTAAAAGCTTCAAGAGAATTTCAACAATTTTGAGAGGGATTTGAAAAGTTTCAATGGGAATGGGAAGAACTGGGACAAAAATTGGAAAATTTTTAAGGGACTTTGAAAAAATTTCAACTGGAATTTTAGCAATTTTTTAATGTGAAATTGTAAACATGTGGACATGGATTTTGAAAATTCTAGAGAGAATTTTAAAAGCTTCAAGAGAATTTCAACAATTTGGAGAGGGATTTGAAAAGTTTCAATGGGAATGGGAAGAATTGGGACAAAAATTGGAAAATTTTTAAGGGACTTTGAAAAAATTTCAACTGGAATTTTAGCCATTTTGTTACGTGAAATTGTAAACATGTGGCCATGGATTTTGAAAATTCTGGAGGGAATTTTAAAAGCTTCAACAGAATTTCAACAATTTTGAGAGGGATTTGAAAAGTTTCAATGGGAATGGGAAGAATTGGGACAAAAATTGGAAAATTTTTAAGGGACTTTGAAAAAATTTCAACTGGAATTTTAGCAATTTTTTTATGTGAAATTGTAAACATGTGGACATGGATTTTGAAAATTCTAGAGAGAATTTTAAAAGCTTCAAGAGAATTTCAACAATTTGGAGAGGGATTTGAAAAGTTTCAATGGGAATGGGAAGAATTGGGACAAAAATTGGAAAATTTTTCAGGGACTTTGAAAAAATTTCAACTGGAATTTTAGCCATTTTTTGACGTGAAATTGTAAATGTGGACATGGATTTTGAAAATTCTAGAGAGAATTTTAAAAGCTTCAAGAGAATTTCAACAATTTTGAGAGGGATTTGAAAAGTTTCAATGGGAATGGGAAGAATTGGGACAAAAATTGGAAAATTTTTAAGAGACTTTGAAAAAATTTAACTGGAATTTTAGCAATTTTTTTATGTGAAATTGTAAACATGTGGACATGGATTTTGAAAATTCTAGAGAGAATTTTAAAAGCTTCAAGAGAATTTCAACAATTTTGAGAGGGATTTGAAAAGTTTCAATGGGAATGGGAAGAATTGGGACAAAAATTGGAAAATTTTTAAGGGACTTTGAAAAAATTTCAACTGGAATTTTAGCAATTTTTTGACGTGAAATTGTAAACATGTGGCCATGGATTTTGAAAATTCTAGAGAGAATTTTAAAAGCTTCAAGAGAATTTCAACAATTTTGAGAGGGATTTGAAAAGTTTCAATGGGAATGGGAAGAATTGGGACAAAAATTGGAAAATTTTTAAGGGACTTTGAAAAAATTTCAACTGGAATTTTAGCCATTTTGTTACGTGAAATTGTAAACATGTGGACATGGATTTTGAAAATTCTAGAGGGAATTTTAAAAGCTTCAAGAGAATTTCAACAATTTTGAGAGGGATTTGAAAAGTTTCAATGGGAATGGGAAGAACTGGGACAAAAATTGGAAAATTTTTAAGGGACTTTGAAAAAATTTCAACTGGAATTTTAGCAATTTTTTTATGTGAAATTGTAAACATGTGGACATGGATTTTGAAAATTCTAGAGAGAATTTTAAAAGCTTCAAGAGAATTTCAACAATTTTGAGAGGGATTTGAAAAGTTTCAATGGGAATGGGAAGAATTGGGACAAAAATTGGAAAATTTTTCAGGGACTTTGAAAAAATTTCAACTGGAATTTTAGCCATTTTTTGACGTGAAATTGTAAACATGTGGCCATGGATTTTGAAAATTCTAGAGGGAATTTTAAAAGCTTCAACAGAATTTCAACAATTTTGAGAGGGATTTGAAAAGTTTCAATGGGAATGGGAAGAATTGGGACAAAAATTGGAAAATTTTTAAGGGACTTTGAAAAAATTTCAACTGGAATTTTAGCCATTTTTTTATGTGAAATTGTAAACATGTGGACATGGATTTTGAAAATTCTAGAGAGAATTTTAAAAGCTTCAAGAGAATTTCAACAATTTTGAGAGGGATTTGAAAAGTTTCAATGGGAATGGGAAGAATTGGGACAAAAATTGGAAAATTTTTCAGGGACTTTGACAAAATTTCAACTGGAATTTTAGCCATTGTTTGACGTGAAATTGTAAACATGTGGACATGGATTTTGAAAATTCTAGAGAGAATTTTAAAAGCTTCAAGAGGATTTCAACAATTTTGAGAGGGATTTGAAAAGTTTCAATGGGAATGGGAAGAATTGGGACAAAAATTGGAAAATTTTTAAGGGACTTTGAAAAAATTTCAACTGGAATTTTAGCCATTTTGTTACGTGAAATTGTAAACATGTGGACATGGATTTTGAAAATTCTAGAGGGAATTTTAAAAGCTTCAACAGAATTTCAACAATTTTGAGAGGGATTTGAAAAGTTTCAATGGGAATGGGAAGAACTGGGACAAAAATTGGAAAATTTTTAAGGGACTTTGAAAAAATTTCAACTGGAATTTTAGCCATTTTTTTATGTGAAATTGTAAACATGTGGACATGGATTTTGAAAATTCTAGAGAGAATTTTAAAAGCTTCAAGAGAATTTCAACAATTTTGAGAGGGATTTGAAAAGTTTCAATGGGAATGGGAAGAATTGGGATAAAAATTGGAAAATTTTTAAGGGACTTTGAAAAAATTTCAACTGGAATTTTAGCCATTTTGTTACGTGTAATTGTAAACATGTGGCCATGGATTTTGAAAATTCTAGAGGGAATTTTAAAAGCTTCAAGAGAATTTCAACAATTTTGAGAGGGATTTGAAAAGTTTCAATGGGAATGGGAAGAATTGGGACAAAAATTGGAAAATTTTTAAGGGACTTTGAAAAAATTTCAACCGGAATTTTAGCCATTTTTTTATGTGAAATTGTAAACATGTGGACATGGATTTTGAAAATTCTAGAGAGAATTTTAAAAGCTTCAAGAGAATTTCAACAGTTTTGAGAGGGATTTGAAAAGTTTCAATGGGAATGGGAAGAATTGGGACAAAAATTGGAAAATTTTTAAGGGACTTTGAAAAAATTTCAACTGGAATTTTAGCCATTTTTTGACGTGAAATTGTAAACATGTGGACATGGATTTTGAAAATTCTAGAGGGAATTTTAAAAGCTTCAAGAGAATTTCAACAATTTTGAGAGGGATTTGAAAAGTTTCAATGGGAATGGGAAGAACTGGGACAAAAATTGGAAAATTTTTCAGGGACTTTGAAAAAATTGCAACTGGAATTTTAGCCATTTTTTTATGTGAAATTGTAAACATGTGGACATGGATTTTGAAAATTCTAGAGAGAATTTTAAAAGCTTCAACAGAATTTCAACAATTTTGAGAGGGATTTGAAAAGTTTCAATGGGAATGGGAAGAATTGGGACAAAAATTGGAAAATTTTTAAGGGACTTTGACAAAATTTCAACTGGAATTTTAGCCATTTTTTGACGTGAACTTGTAAACATGTGGACATGGATTTTGAAAATTCTAGAGAGAATTTTAAAAGCTTCAACAGAATTTCAACAATTTTGAGAGGGATTTGAAAAGTTTCAATGGGAATGGGAAGAATTGGGACAAAAATTGGAAAATTTTTAAGGGACTTTGAAAAAATTTCAACTGGAATTTTAGCCATTTTTTGACGTGAAATTGTAAACATGTGGACATGGATTTTGAAAATTCTAGAGAGAATTTTAAAAGCTTCAAGAGAATTTCAACAATTTTGAGAGGGATTTGAAAAGTTTCAATGGGAATGGGAAGAATTGGGACAAAAATTGGAAAATTTTTAAGGGACTTTGAAAAAATTTCAACTGGAATTTTAGCCATTTTTTTATGTGAAATTGTAAACATGTGGCCATGGATTTTGAAAATTCTAGAGAGAATTTTAAAAGCTTCAAGAGAATTTCAACAATTTTGAGAGGGATTTGAAAAGTTTCAATGGGAATGGGAAGAATTGGGACAAAAATTGGAAAATTTTTAAGGGACTTTGAAAAAATTGCAACTGGAATTTTAGCAATTTTTTGACGTGAAATTGTAAACATGTGGACATGGATTTTGAAAATTCTAGAGAGAATTTTAAAAGCTTCAACAGAATTTCAACAATTTTGAGAGGGATTTGAAAAGTTTCAATGGGAATGGGAAGAATTGGAACAAAAATTGGAAAATTTTTCAGGGACTTTGAAAAAATTGCAACTGGAATTTTAACAATTTTTTGACGTGAAATTGTAAACATGTGGACATGGATTTTGAAAATTCTAGAGAGAATTTTAAAAGCTTCAAGAGAATTTCAACAATTTTGAGAGGGATTTGAAAAGTTTCAATGGGAATGGGAAGAATTGGAACAAAAATTGGAAAATTTTTCAGGGACTTTGAAAAAATTTCAACTGGAATTTTAGCCATTTTTTGACGTGAAATTGTAAACATGTGGACATGGATTTTGAAAATTCTAGAGAGAATTTTAAAAGCTTCAAGAGAATTTCAACAATTTTGAGAGGGATTTGAAAAGTTTCAATGGGAATGGGAAGAATTGGGACAAAAATTGGAAAATTTTTAAGGGACTTTGAAAAAATTTCAACTGGAATTTTAGCCATTTTTTGACGTGAAATTGTAAACATGTGGACATGGATTTTGAAAATTCTAGAGAGAATTTTAAAAGCTTCAACAGAATTTCAACAATTTTGAGAGGGATTTGAAAAGTTTCAATGGGAATGGGAAGAATTGGGACAAAAATTGGAAAATTTTTAAGGGACTTTGAAAAAATTTCAACTGGAATTTTAGCAATTTTGTTACGTGAAATTGTAAACATGTGGACATGGATTTTGAAAATTCTAGAGAGAATTTTAAAAGCTTCAAGAGAATTTCAACAATTTTGAGAGGGATTTGAAAAGTTTCAACGGGAATGGGAAGAATTGGGACAAAAATTGGAAAATTTTTCAGGGACTTTGAAAAAATTTCAACTGGAATTTTAGCCATTTTTTGACATGAAATTGTAAACATGTGGACATGGATTTTGAAAATTCTAGAGAGAATTTTAAAAGCTTCAACAGAATTTCAACAATTTTGAGAGGGATTTGAAAAGTTTCAATGGGAATGGGAAGAATTGGGACAAAAATTGGAAAATTTTTCAGGGACTTTGAAAAAATTTCAACTGGAATTTTAGCTATTTTTTGACATGAAATTGTAAACATGTGGACATGGATTTTGAAAATTCTAGAGAGAATTTTAAGAGCTTCAAGAGAATTTCAACAATTTTGAGAGGGATTTGAAAAGTTTCAATGGGAATGGGAAGAATTGGGACAAAAATTGGAAAATTTTTAAGGGACTTTGAAAAAATTTCAACCGGAATTTTAGCAATTTTGTTACGTGAAATTGTAAACATGTGGACATGGATTTTGAAAATTCTAGAGAGAATTTTAAAAGCTTCAACAGAATTTCAACAATTTTGAGAGGGATTTGAAAAGTTTCAACGGGAATGGGAAGAATTGGGACAAAAATTGGAAAATTTTTAAGGGACTTTGAAAAAATTGCAACTGGAATTTTAGCAATTTTTTGACGTGAAATTGTAAACATGTGGACATGGATTTTGAAAATTCTAGAGAGAATTTTAAAAGCTTCAAGAGAATTTCAACAATTTTGAGAGGGATTTGAAAAGTTTCAATGGGAATGGGAAGAATTGGGACAAAAATTGGAAAATTTTTAAGGTACTTTGAAAAAATTTCAACTGGAATTTTGGCCATTTTGTTACGTGAAATTGTAAACATGTGGCCATGGATTTTGAAAATTCTAGAGAGAATTTTAAAAGCTTCAAGAGAATTTCAACAATTTTGAGAGGGATTTGAAAAGTTTCAATGGGAATGGGAAGAATTGGGACAAAAATTGGAAAATTTTTAAGGGACTTTGTAAAAATTTCAACTGGAATTTTAGCCATTTTTTGACGTGAAATTGTAAACAAGTGGACATGGATTTTGAAAATTCTAGAGAGAATTTTAAAAGCTTCAACAGAATTTCAACAATTTTGAGAGGGATTTGAAAAGTTTCAATGGGAATGGGAAGAATTGGGACAAAAATTGGAAAATTTTTAAGGGACTTTGAAAAAATTTCAACTGGAATTTTAGCCATTTTTTGACGTGAAATTGTAAACATGTGGACATGGATTTTGAAAATTCTAGAGAGAATTTTAAAAGCTTCAACAGAATTTCAACAATTTTGAGAGGGATTTGAAAAGTTTCAATGGGAATGGGAAGAATTGGGACAAAAATTGGAAAATTTTTAAGGGACTTTGAAAAAATTTCAACTGGAATTTTAGCCATTTTTTGACGTGAAATTGTAAACATGTGGACATGGATTTTGAAAATTCTAGAGAGAATTTTAAAAGCTTCAACAGAATTTCAACAATTTTGAGAGGGATTTGAAAAGTTTCAATGGGAATGGGAAGAATTGGGACAAAAATTGGAAAATTTTTAAGGGACTTTGAAAAAATTTCAACTGGAATTTTAGCCATTTTTTGACGTGAAATTGTAAACATGTGGACATGGATTTTGAAAATTCTGGAGAGAATTTTAAAAGCTTCAAGAGAATTTCAACAATTTTGAGAGGGATTTGAAAAGTTTCAATGGGAATGGGAAGAATTGGGACAAAAATTGGAAAATTTTTCAGGGACTTTGAAAAAATTTCAACTGGAATTTTAGCAATTTTTTAATGTGAAATTGTAAACATGTGGACATGGATTTTGAAAATTCTAGAGAGAATTTTAAAAGCTTCAAGAGAATTTCAACAATTTTGAGAGGGATTTGAAAAGTTTCAATGGGAATGGGAAGAATTGGGACAAAAATTGGAAAATTTTTAAGGGACTTTGAAAAAATTTCAACTGGAATTTTAGCCATTTTTTTATGTGAAATTGTAAACATGTGGACATGGATTTTGAAAATTCTAGAGAGAATTTTAAAAGCTTCAAGAGAATTTCAACAATTTTGAGAGGGATTTGAAAAGTTTCAATGGGAATGGGAAGAATTGGGACAAAAATTGGAAAATTTTTAAGGGACTTTGAAAAAATTGCAACTGGAATTTTAGCCATTTTTTGACGTGAAATTGTAAACATGTGGACATGGATTTTGAAAATTCTAGAGAGAATTTTAAAAGCTTCAAGAGAATTTCAACAATTTTGAGAGGGATTTGAAAAGTTTCAATGGGAATGGGAAGAATTGGGACAAAAATTGGAAAATTTTTAAGGGACTTTGAAAAAATTGCAACTGGAATTTTAGCCATTTTTTGACGTGAAATTGTAAACATGTGGACATGGATTTTGAAAATTCTAGAGAGAATTTTAAAAGCTTCAAGAGAATTTCAACAATTTTGAGAGGGATTTGAAAAGTTTCAATGGGAATGGGAAGAATTGGGACAAAAATTGGAAAATTTTTAAGGGACTTTGAAAAAATTTCAACTGGAATTTTAGCCATTTTGTTACGTGAAATTGTAAACATGTGGACATGGATTTTGAAAATTCTAGAGAGAATTTTAAAAGCTTCAAGAGAATTTCAACAATTTTGAGAGGGATTTGAAAAGTTTCAATGGGAATGGGAAGAATTGGGACAAAAATTGGAAAATTTTTAAGGGACTTTGAAAAAATTTCAACTGGAATTTTAGCAATTTTTTTATGTGAAATTGTAAACATGTGGACATGGATTTTGAAAATTCTAGAGAGAATTTTAAAAGCTTCAAGAGAATTTCAACAATTTTGAGAGGGATTTGAAAAGTTTCAATGGGAATGGGAAGAATTGGGACAAAAATTGGAAAATTTTTAAGGGACTTTGAAAAATTTCAACTGGAATTTTAGCCATTTTGTTACGTGAAATTGTAAACATGTGGACATGGATTTTGAAAATTCTAGAGAGAATTTTAAAAGCTTCAACAGAATTTCAACAATTTTGAGAGGGATTTGAAAAGTTTCAATGGGAATGGGAAGAACTGGGACAAAAATTGGAAAATTTTTAAGGGACTTTGAAAAAATTTCAACTGGAATTTTAGCAATTTTTTTATGTGAAATTGTAAACATGTGGACATGGATTTTGAAAATTCTAGAGAGAATTTTAAAAGCTTCAACAGAATTTCAACAATTTGGAGAGGGATTTGAAAAGTTTCAATGGGAATGGGAAGAAATGGGACAAAAATTGGAAAATTTTTCAGGGACTTTGAAAAAATTTCAACTGGAATTTTAGCAATTTTTTGACGTGAAATTGTAAACATGTGGACATGGATTTTGAAAATTCTAGAGAGAATTTTAAAAGCTTCAACAGAATTTCAACAATTTTGAGAGGGATTTGAAAAGTTTCAACGGGAATGGGAAGAATTGGGACAAAAATTGGAAAATTTTTCAGGGACTTTGAAAAAATTTCAACTGGAATTTTAGCCATTTTTTTACGTGAAATTGTAAACATGTGGACATGGATTTTGAAAATTCTAGAGAGAATTTTAAAAGCTTCAACAGAATTTCAACAATTTTGAGAGGGATTTGAAAAGTTTCAATGGGAATGGGAAGAATTGGGACAAAAATTGGAAAATTTTTAAGGGACTTTGAAAAAATTTCAATTGGAATTTTAGCAATTTTTTGACGTGAAATTGTAAACATGTGGCCATGGATTTTGAAAATTCTAGAGAGAATTTTAAAAGCTTCAACAGAATTTCAACAATTTTGAGAGGGATTTGAAAAGTTTCAATGGGAATGGGAAGAATTGGGACAAAAATGGGAAAATTTTTAAGGGGACTTTGAAAAAATTGCAACTGGAATTGTAGCCATTTTTTGACGTGAAATTGTAAACATGTGGACATGGATTTTGAAAATTCTAGAGAGAATTTTAAAAGCTTCAACAGAATTTCAACAATTTTGAGAGGGATTTGAAAAGTTTCAATGGGAATGGGAAGAATTGGGACAAAAATTGGAAAATTTTTAAGGGACTTTGAAAAAATTTCAACTGGAATTTTAGCAATTTTTTTATGTGAAATTGTAAACATGTGGACATGGATTTTGAAAATTCTAGAGAGAATTTTAAAAGCTTCAAGAGAATTTCAACAATTTTGAGAGGGATTTGAAAAGTTTCAATGGGAATGGGAAGAATTGGGACAAAAATTGGAAAATTTTTCAGGGACTTTGAAAAAATTTCAACTAGAATTTTAGCCATTTTTTGACGTGAAATTGTAAACATGTGGACATGGATTTTGAAAATTCTAGAGAGAATTTTAAAAGCTTCAACAGAATTTCAACAATTTTGAGAGGGATTTGAAAAGTTTCAACGGGAATGGGAAGAATTGGGACAAAAATTGGAAAATTTTTAAGGGACTTTGAAAAAATTTCAACTGGAATTTTAGCCATTTTTTGACGTGAAATTGTAAACATGTGGACATGGATTTTGAAAATTCTAGAGAGAATTTTAAAAGCTTCAACAGAATTTCAACAATTTTGAGAGGGATTTGAAAAGTTTCAACGGGAATGGGAAGAACTGGGACCAAAATTGGAAAATTTTTAAGGGACTTTGAAAAAATTTCAACTGGAATTTTAGCCATTTTTTGACGTGAAATTGTAAACATGTGGACATGGATTTTGAAAATTCTAGAGAGAATTTTAAAAGCTTCAAGAGAATTTCAACAATTTTGAGAGGGATTTGAAAAGTTTCAACGGGAATGGGAAGAATTGGGACAAAAATTGGAAAATTTTTAAGGGACTTTGAAAAATTGCAACTGGAATTTTAGCCATTTTTTTTATGTGAAATTGTAAACATGTGGACATGGATTTTGAAAATTCTAGAGAGAATTTTAAAAGCTTCAAGAGAATTTCAACAATTTGAGAGGGATTTGAAAAGTTTCAATGGGAATGGGAAGAATTGGGACAAAAATTGGAAAATTTTTCAGGGACTTTGAAAAAATTTCAACTGGAATTTTAGCCATTTTGTTACGTGAAATTGTAAACATGTGGACATGGATTTTGAAAATTCTAGAGAGAATTTTAAAAGCTTCAACAGAATTTCAACAATTTTGAGAGGGATTTGAAAAGTTTCAACGGGAATGGGAAGAATTGGGACAAAAATTGGAAAATTTTTAAGGGACTTTGAAAAAATTTCAACTGGAATTTTAGCCATTTTTTGACGTGAAATTGTAAACATGTGGACATGGATTTTGAAAATTCTAGAGAGAATTTTAAAAGCTTCAAGAGAATTTCAACAATTTTGAGAGGGATTTGAAAAGTTTCAATGGGAATGGGAAGAATTGGGACAAAAATTGGAAAATTTTTAAGGGACTTTGAAAAATTTCAACTGGAATTTTAGCCATTTTGTTACGTGAAATTGTAAACATGTGGACATGGATTTTGAAAATTCTGGAGAGAATTTTAAAAGCTTCAACAGAATTTCAACAATTTTGAGAGGGATTTGAAAAGTTTCAACGGGAATGGGAAGAATTGGGACAAAAATTGGAAAATTTTTAAGGGACTTTGAAAAAATTTCAACTGGAATTTTAGCCATTTTTTGACGTGAAATTGTAAACATGTGGACATGGATTTTGAAAATTCTAGAGAGAATTTTAAAAGCTTCAAGAGAATTTCAACAATTTTGAGAGGGATTTGAAAAGTTTCAATGGGAATGGGAAGAATTGGGACAAAAATTGGAAAATTTTTAAGGGACTTTGAAAAAATTTCAACTGGAATTTTAGCCATTTTGTTACGTGAAATTGTAAACATGTGGCCATGGATTTTGAAAATTCTAGAGAGAATTTTAAAAGCTTCAAGAGAATTTCAACAATTTTGAGAGGGATTTGAAAAGTTTCAATGGGAATGGGAAGAACTGGGACAAAAATTGGAAAATTTTTAAGGGACTTTGAAAAAATTTCAACTGGAATTTTAGCAATTTTTTTATGTGAAATTGTAAACATGTGGACATGGATTTTGAAAATTCTAGAGAGAATTTTAAAAGCTTCAACAGAATTTCAACAATTTGGAGAGGGATTTGAAAAGTTTCAATGGGAATGGAAGAAATGGGACAAAAATTGGAAAATTTTTCAGGGACTTTGAAAAAATTTCAACTGGAATTTTAGCAATTTTTTGACGTGAAATTGTAAACATGTGGACATGGATTTTGAAAATTCTAGAGAGAATTTTAAAAGCTTCAACAGAATTTCAACAATTTTGAGAGGGATTTGAAAAGTTTCAACGGGAATGGGAAGAATTGGGACAAAAATTGGAAAATTTTTAAGGGACTTTGAAAAATTTCAACTGAATTTTAGCCATTTTTTGACGTGAAATTGTAAACATGTGGACATGGATTTTGAAAATTCTAGAGAGAATTTTAAAAGCTTCAACAGAATTTCAACAATTTTGAGAGGGATTTGAAAAGTTTCAATGGGAATGGGAAGAATTGGGACAAAAATTGGAAAATTTTTAAGGGACTTTGAAAAAATTTCAACTGGAATTTTAGCAATTTTTTTATGTGAAATTGTAAACATGTGGACATGGATTTTGAAAATTCTAGAGAGAATTTTAAAAGCTTCAAGAGAATTTCAACAATTTTGAGAGGGATTTGAAAAGTTTCAATGGGAATGGGAAGAATTGGGACAAAAATTGGAAAATTTTTCAGGGACTTTGAAAAAATTTCAACTGGAATTTTAGCAATTTTTTGACGTGAAATTGTAAACATGTGGACATGGATTTTGAAAATTCTAGAGAGAATTTTAAAAGCTTCAACAGAATTTCAACAATTTTGAGAGGGATTTGAAAAAGTTTCAACGGGAATGGGAAGAATTGGGACAAAAATTGGAAAATTTTTAAGGGACTTTGAAAAAATTTCAACTGGAATTTTAGCCATTTTTTGACGTGAAATTGTAAACATGTGGACATGGATTTTGAAAATCTAGAGAGAATTTTAAAAGCTTCAACAGAATTTCAACAATTTTGAGAGGGATTTGAAAAGTTTCAATGGGAATGGGAAGAATTGGGACAAAAATTGGAAAATTTTTAAGGGACTTTGAAAAAATTTCAACTGGAATTTTAGCCATTTTTTGACGTGAAATTGTAAACATGTGGACATGGATTTGAAAATTCTAGAGAGAATTTTAAAAGCTTCAAGAGAATTTCAACAATTTTGAGAGGGATTTGAAAAGTTTCAACGGGAATGGGAAGAATTGGGACAAAAATTGGAAAATTTTTAAGGGACTTTGAAAAAATTGCAACTGGAATTTTAGCCATTTTTTTATGTGAAATTGTAAACATGTGGACATGGATTTTGAAAATTCTAGAGAGAATTTTAAAAGCTTCAAGAGAATTCAACAATTTTGAGAGGGATTTGAAAAGTTTCATGGGAATGGGAAGAATTGGGACAAAAATTGGAAAATTTTTCAGGGACTTTGAAAAAATTTCAACTGGAATTTTAGCCATTTTGTTTACGTGAAATTGTAAACATGTGGACATGGATTTTGAAAATTCTGGAGAGAATTTTAAAAGCTTCAACAGAATTTCAACAATTTTGAGAGGGATTTGAAAAGTTTCAACGGGAATGGGAAGAATTGGGACAAAAATTGGAAAATTTTTAAGGGACTTTGAAAAATTTCAACTGGAATTTTAGCCATTTTTTGACGTGAAATTGTAAACATGTGGACATGGATTTTGAAAATTCTAGAGAGAATTTTAAAAGCTTCAAGAGAATTTCAACAATTTTGAGAGGGATTTGAAAAGTTTCAATGGGAATGGGAAGAATTGGGACAAAAATTGGAAAATTTTTAAGGGACTTTGAAAAAATTTCAACTGGAATTTTAGCCATTTTTTGACGTGAAATTGTAAACATGTGGACATGGATTTTGAAAATTCTAGAGAGAATTTTAAAAGCTTCAAGAGAATTTCAACAATTTTGAGAGGGATTTGAAAAGTTTCAATGGGAATGGGAAGAATTGGGACAAAAATTGGAAAATTTTTAAGGGACTTTGAAAAAATTGCAACTGGAATTTTAGCAATTTTTTATGTGAAATTGTAAACATGTGGACATGGATTTTGAAAATTCTAGAGAGAATTTTAAAAGCTTCAAGAGAATTTCAACAATTTTGAGAGGGATTTGAAAAGTTTCAATGGGAATGGGAAGAATTGGGACAAAAATTGGAAAATTTTTAAGGGACTTTGAAAAAATTGCAACTGGAATTTTAGCAATTTTTTATGTGAAATTGTAAACATGTGGACATGGATTTTGAAAATTCTAGAGAGAATTTTAAAAGCTTCAAGAGAATTTCAACAATTTTTGAGAGGGATTTGAAAAGTTTCAATGGGAATGGGAAGAATTGGGACAAAAATTGGAAAATTTTTAAGGGACTTTGAAAAAATTTCAACTGGAATTTTAGCCATTTTTTGACGTGAAATTGTAAACATGTGGACATGGATTTTGAAAATTCTAGAGAGAATTTTAAAAGCTTCAACAGAATTTCAACAATTTTGAGAGGGATTTGAAAAGTTTCAACGGGAATGGGAAGAATTGGGACAAAAATTGGAAAATTTTTAAGGGACTTTGAAAAAATTTCAACTGGAATTTTAGCCATTTTTTGACGTGAAATTGTAAACATGTGGCCATGGATTTTGAAAATTCTAGAGAGAATTTTAAAAGCTTCAACAGAATTTCAACAATTTGGAGAGGGATTTGAAAAGTTTCAACGGGAATGGGAAGAATTGGGACAAAAATTGGAAAATTTTTAAGGGACTTTGAAAAAATTGCAACTGGAATTTTAGCCATTTTTTTATGTGAAATTGTAAAATGTGGACATGGATTTTGAAAATTCTAGAGAGAATTTTAAAAGCTTCAAGAGAATTTCAACAATTTTGAGAGGGATTTGAAAAGTTTCAATGGGAATGGGAAGAATTGGGACAAAAATTGGAAAATTTTTAAGGGACTTTGAAAAAATTTTCAACTGGAATTTTAGCCATTTTTTGATGTGAAATTGTAAACATGTGGACATGGATTTTGAAAATTCTGGAGAGAATTTTAAAAGCTTCAACAGAATTTCAACAATTTTGAGAGGGATTTGAAAAGTTTCAACGGGAATGGGAAGAATTGGGACAAAAATTGGAAAATTTTTAAGGGACTTTGAAAAAATTTCAACTGGAATTTTAGCCATTTTTTGACGTGAAATTGTAAACATGTGGACATGGATTTTGAAAATTCTAGAGAGAATTTTAAAAGCTTCAAGAGAATTTCAACAATTTTGAGAGGGATTTGAAAAGTTTCAATGGGAATGGGAAGAATTGGGACAAAAATTGGAAAATTTTTAAGGGACTTTGAAAAAATTTCAACTGGAATTTTAGCCATTTTTTGACGTGAAATTGTAAACATGTGGACATGGATTTTGAAAATTCTAGAGAGAATTTTAAAAGCTTCAAGAGAATTTCAACAATTTTGAGAGGGATTTGAAAAGTTTCAATGGGAATGGGAAGAATTGGGACAAAAATTGGAAAATTTTTAAGGGACTTTGAAAAATTTCAACTGGAATTTTAGCCATTTTGTTACGTGAAATTGTAAACATGTGGACATGGATTTTGAAATTCTGGAGAGAATTTTAAAAGCTTCAACAGAATTTCAACAATTTTGAGAGGGATTTGAAAAGTTTCAACGGGAATGGGAAGAATTGGGACAAAAATTGGAAAATTTTTAAGGGACTTTGAAAAAATTTCAACTGGAATTTTAGCCATTTTTTGACGTGAAATTGTAAACATGTGGACATGGATTTTGAAAATTCTAGAGAGAATTTTAAAAGCTTCAAGAGAATTTCAACAATTTTGAGAGGGATTTGAAAAGTTTCAATGGGAATGGGAAGAATTGGGACAAAAATTGGAAAATTTTTAAGGGACTTTGAAAAAATTTCAACTGGAATTTTAGCCATTTTGTTACGTGAAATTGTAAACATGTGGCCATGGATTTGAAAATTCTAGAGAGAATTTTAAAAGCTTCAAGAGAATTTCAACAATTTTGAGAGGGATTTGAAAAGTTTCAATGGGAATGGGAAGAACTGGGACAAAAATTGGAAAATTTTTAAGGGACTTTGAAAAAATTTCAACTGGAATTTTAGCAATTTTTTTATGTGAAATTGTAAACATGTGGACATGGATTTTGAAAATTCTAGAGAGAATTTTAAAAGCTTCAACAGAATTTCAACAATTTGGAGAGGGATTTGAAAAGTTTCAATGGGAATGGGAAGAAATGGGACAAAAATTGGAAATTTTTCAGGGACTTTGAAAAAATTTCAACTGGAATTTTAGCAATTTTTTGACGTGAAATTGTAAACATGTGGACATGGATTTTGAAAATTCTAGAGAGAATTTTAAAAGCTTCAACAGAATTTCAACAATTTTGAGAGGGATTTGAAAAGTTTCAACGGGAATGGGAAGAATTGGGACAAAAATTGGAAAATTTTTAAGGGACTTTGAAAAAATTTCAACTGGAATTTTAGCCATTTTTTGACGTGAAATTGTAAACATGTGGACATGGATTTTGAAAATTCTAGAGAGAATTTTAAAAGCTTCAACAGAATTTCAACAATTTTGAGAGGGATTTGAAAAGTTTCAATGGGAATGGGAAGAATTGGGACAAAAATTGGAAAATTTTTAAGGGACTTTGAAAAAATTTCAACTGGAATTTTAGCAATTTTTTTATGTGAAATTGTAAACATGTGGACATGGATTTTGAAAATTCTAGAGAGAATTTTAAAAGCTTCAAGAGAATTTCAACAATTTTGAGAGGGATTTGAAAAGTTTCAATGGGAATGGGAAGAATTGGGACAAAAATTGGAAAATTTTTCAGGGACTTTGAAAAATTTCAACTGGAATTTTAGCAATTTTTTGACGTGAAATTGTAAACATGTGGACATGGATTTTGAAAATTCTAGAGAGAATTTTAAAGCTTCAACAGAATTTCAACAATTTTGAGAGGGATTTGAAAAGTTTCAACGGGAATGGGAAGAATTGGGACAAAAATTGGAAAATTTTTAAGGGACTTTGAAAAAATTTCAACTGGAATTTTAGCCATTTTTTGACGTGAAATTGTAAACATGTGGACATGGATTTTGAAAATTCTAGAGAGAATTTTAAAAGCTTCAACAGAATTTCAACAATTTTGAGAGGGATTTGAAAAGTTTCAATGGGAATGGGAAGAATTGGGACAAAAATTGGAAAATTTTTAAGGGACTTTGAAAAATTTCAACTGGAATTTTAGCCATTTTTTGACGTGAAATTGTAAACATGAGGACATGGATTTTGAAAATTCTAGAGAGAATTTTAAAAGCTTCAAGAGAATTTCAACAATTTTGAGAGGGATTTGAAAAGTTTCAACGGGAATGGGAAGAATTGGGACAAAAATTGGAAAATTTTAAGGGACTTTGAAAAAATTGCAACTGGAATTTTAGCCATTTTTTTATGTGAAATTGTAAACATGTGGACATGGATTTTGAAAATTCTAGAGAGAATTTTAAAAGCTTCAAGAGAATTTCAACAATTTTGAGAGGGATTTGAAAAGTTTCAATGGGAATGGGAAGAATTGGGACAAAAATTGGAAAATTTTTCAGGGACTTTGAAAAAATTTCAACTGGAATTTTAGCCATTTTGTTACGTGAAATTGTAAACATGTGGACATGGATTTTGAAAATTCTGGAGAGAATTTTAAAAGCTTCAACAGAATTTCAACAATTTGAGAGGGATTTGAAAAGTTTCAACGGGAATGGGAAGAATTGGGACAAAAATTGGAAAATTTTTAAGGGACTTTGAAAAAATTTCAACTGGAATTTTAGCCATTTTTGACGTGAAATTGTAAACATGTGGACATGGATTTTGAAAATTCTAGAGAGAATTTTAAAAGCTTCAAGAGAATTTCAACAATTTTGAGAGGGATTTGAAAAGTTTCAATGGGAATGGGAAGAATTGGGACAAAAATTGGAAAATTTTTAAGGGACTTTGAAAAAATTTCAACTGGAATTTTAGCCATTTTTTGACGTGAAATTGTAAACATGTGGACATGGATTTTGAAAATTCTAGAGAGAATTTTAAAAGCTTCAAGAGAATTTCAACAATTTTGAGAGGGATTTGAAAAGTTTCAATGGGAATGGGAAGAATTGGGACAAAAATTGGAAAATTTTTAAGGGACTTTGAAAAAATTGCAACTGGAATTTTAGCAATTTTTTATGTGAAATTGTAAACATGTGGACATGGATTTTGAAAATTCTAGAGAGAATTTTAAAAGCTTCAAGAGAATTTCAACAATTTTGAGAGGGATTTGAAAAGTTTCAATGGGAATGGGAAGAATTGGGACAAAAATTGGAAAATTTTTAAGGGACTTTGAAAAAATTGCAACTGGAATTTTAGCAATTTTTTATGTGAAATTGTAAACATGTGGACATGGATTTTGAAAATTCTAGAGAGAATTTTAAAAGCTTCAAGAGAATTTCAACAATTTTGAGAGGGATTTGAAAAGTTTCAATGGGAATGGGAAGAATTGGGACAAAAATTGGAAAATTTTTAAGGGACTTTGAAAAAATTTCAACTGGAATTTTAGCCATTTTTTGACGTGAAATTGTAAACATGTGGACATGGATTTTGAAAATTCTAGAGAGAATTTTAAAAGCTTCAACAGAATTTCAACAATTTTGAGAGGGATTTGAAAAGTTTCAACGGGAATGGGAAGAATTGGGACAAAAATTGGAAAATTTTTAAGGGACTTTGAAAAAATTTCAACTGGAATTTTAGCCATTTTTTGACGTGAAATTGTAAACATGTGGCCATGGATTTTGAAAATTCTAGAGAGAATTTTAAAAGCTTCAACAGAATTTCAACAATTTGGAGAGGGATTTGAAAAGTTTCAACGGGAATGGGAAGAATTGGGACAAAAATTGGAAATTTTTAAGGGACTTTGAAAAATTGCAACTGGAATTTTAGCCATTTTTTTATGTGAAATTGTAAACATGTGGACATGGATTTTGAAAATTCTAGAGAGAATTTTAAAAGCTTCAAGAGAATTTCAACAATTTTGAGAGGGATTTGAAAGTTTCAATGGGAATGGGAAGAATTGGGACAAAATTGGAAAATTTTTCAGGGACTTTGAAAAAATTTCAACTGGAATTTTAGCCATTTTTTGATGTGAAATTGTAAACATGTGGACATGGATTTTGAAAATTCTGGAGAGAATTTTAAAAGCTTCAACAGAATTTCAACAATTTTGAGAGGGATTTGAAAAGTTTCAACGGGAATGGGAAGAATTGGGACAAAAATTGGAAAATTTTTAAGGGACTTTGAAAAAATTTCAACTGGAATTTTAGCCATTTTTTGACGTGAAATTGTAAACATGTGGACATGGATTTTGAAAATTCTAGAGAGAATTTTAAAAGCTTCAAGAGAATTTCAACAATTTTGAGAGGGATTTGAAAAGTTTCAATGGGAATGGGAAGAATTGGGACAAAAATTGGAAAATTTTTAAGGGACTTTGAAAAAATTTCAACTGGAATTTTAGCCATTTTTGACGTGAAATTGTAAACATGTGGACATGGATTTTGAAAATTCTAGAGAGAATTTTAAAAGCTTCAAGAGAATTTCAACAATTTTGAGAGGGATTTGAAAAGTTTCAATGGGAATGGGAAGAATTGGGACAAAAATTGGAAAATTTTTAAGGGACTTTGAAAAAATTGCAACTGGAATTTTAGCAATTTTTTATGTGAAATTGTAAACATGTGGACATGGATTTTGAAAATTCTAGAGAGAATTTTAAAAGCTTCAAGAGAATTTCAACAATTTTGAGAGGGATTTGAAAAGTTTCAATGGGAATGGGAAGAATTGGGACAAAAATTGGAAAATTTTGAAGGGACTTTGAAAAAATTTCAACTGGAATTTTAGCCATTTTTTGACGTGAAATTGTAAACATGTGGACATGGATTTTGAAAATTCTAGAGAGAATTTTAAAAGCTTCAACAGAATTTCAACAATTTTGAGAGGGATTTGAAAAGTTTCAACGGGAATGGGAAGAATTGGGACAAAAATTGGAAAATTTTTAAGGGACTTTGAAAAATTTCAACTGGAATTTTAGCCATTTTTTTATGTGAAATTGTAAACATGTGGACATGGATTTTGAAAATTCTAGAGAGAATTTTAAAAGCTTCAAGAGAATTTCAACAATTTTGAGAGGGATTTGAAAAGTTTCAATGGGAATGGGAAGAATTGGGACAAAAATTGGAAAATTTTTCAGGGACTTTGAAAAAATTTCAACTGGAATTTTAGCCATTTTTTGACGTGAAATTGTAAACATGTGGACATGGATTTTGAAAATTCTAGAGAGAATTTTAAAAGCTTCAACAGAATTTCAACAATTTTGAGAGGGATTTGAAAAGTTTCAATGGGAATGGGAAGAATTGGGACAAAAATTGGAAAATTTTTAAGGGACTTTGAAAAAATTTCAACTGGAATTTTAGCAATTTTTTTATGTGAAATTCTAAACATGTGGACATGGATTTTGAAAATTCTAGAGAGAATTTTAAAAGCTTCAAGAGAATTTCAACAATTTTGAGAGGGATTTGAAAAGTTTCAATGGGAATGGGAAGAATTGGGACAAAAATTGGAAATTTTTAAGGGACTTTGAAAAAATTTCAACTGGAATTTTAGCCATTTTTTGACGTGAAATTGTAAACATGTGGACATGGATTTTGAAAATTCTAGAGAGAATTTTAAAAGCTTCAAGAGAATTTCAACATTTTTGAGAGGGATTTGAAAAGTTTCAATGGGAATGGGAAGAATTGGGACAAAAATTGGAAAATTTTTAAGGGACTTTGAAAAAATTTCAACTGGAATTTTAGCCATTTTTTGACGTGAAATTGTAAACATGTGGACATGGATTTTGAAAATTCTAGAGAGAATTTTAAAAGCTTCAAGAGAATTTCAACAATTTTGAGAGGGATTTGAAAAGTTTCAATGGGAATGGGAAGAATTGCGACAAAAATTGGAAATTTTTAAGGGACTTTGAAAAATTGCAACTGGAATTTTAGCAATTTTTTTATGTGAAATTGTAAACATGTGGACATGGATTTTGAAAATTCTAGAGAGAATTTTAAAAGCTTCAAGAGAATTTCAACAATTTTGAGAGGGATTTGAAAAGTTTCAATGGGAATGGGAAGAATTGGGACAAAAATTGGAAAATTTTTAAGGGACTTTGAAAAATTTCAACTGGAATTTTAGCCATTTTGTTACATGAAATTGTAAACATGTGGCCATGGATTTTGAAAATTCTAGAGAGAATTTTAAAAGCTTCAACAGAATTTCTACAATTTTGAGAGGGATTTGAAAAGTTTCAATGGGAATGGGAAGAATTGGAACAAAAATTGGAAAATTTTTCAGGGACTTTGAAAAAATTTCAACTGGAATTTTAGCCATTTTTTGACGTGAAATTGTAAACATGTGGACATGGATTTTGAAAATTCTAGAGAGAATTTTAAAAGCTTCAAGAGAATTTCAACAATTTTGAGAGGGATTTGAAAAGTTACAATGGGAATGGGAAGAATTGGGACAAAAATTGGAAAATTTTTCAGGGACTTTGAAAAAATTTCAACTGGAATTTTAGCAATTTTTTATGTGAAATTTTTAACATGTGGACATGGATTTTGAAAATTCTAGAGAGAATTTTAAAAGCTTCAAGAGAATTTCAACAATTTTGAGAGGGATTTGAAAAGTTTCAATGGGAATGGGAAGAATTGGGACAAAATTGGAAAATTTTTAAGGGACTTTGAAAAATTTCAACTGGAATTTTAGCCATTTTGTTACGTGAAATTGTAAACATGTGGACATGGATTTTGAAAATTCTAGAGAGAATTTTAAAAGCTTCAAGAGAATTTCAACAATTTTGAGAGGGATTTGAAAAGTTTCAACGGGAATGGGAAGAATTGGGACAAAAATTAGAAATTTTTAAGGGACTTTGAAAAAATTTCAACTGGAATTTTAGCCATTTTGTTACGTGAAATTGTAAACATGTGGACATGGATTTTGAAAATTCTAGAGAGAATTTTAAAAGCTTCAACAGAATTTCAACAATTTTGAGAGGGATTTGAAAAGTTTCAATGGGAATGGGAAGAATTGCGACAAAAATTGGAAAATTTTTAAGGGACTTTGAAAAAATTGCAACTGGAATTTTAGCAATTTTTTTATGTGAAATTGTAAACATGTGGACATGGATTTTGAAAATTCTAGAG
>NW_028117218.1:0-54052 GCF_964273445.1 Streptopelia decaocto | reverse complement strand
AATGGGAAGAATTGGGACAAAAATTGGAAAATTTTTAAGGGACTTTGAAAAAATTTCAACTGGAATTTTAGCCATTTTTTGACGTGAAATTGTAAACATGTGGCCATGGATTTTGAAAATTCTAGAGAGAATTTTAAAAGCTTCAAGAGAATTTCAACAATTTTGAGAGGGATTTGAAAAGTTTCAATGGGAATGGGAAGAATTGGGACAAAAATTGGAAAATTTTTAAGGGACTTTGAAAAAATTTCAACTGGAATTTTAGCCATTTTTTGACGTGAAATTGTAAACATGTGGCCATGGATTTTGAAAATTCTAGAGAGAATTTTAAAAGCTTCAAGAGAATTTCAACAATTTTGAGAGGGATTTGAAAAGTTTCAATGGGAATGGGAAGAATTGGGACAAAAATTGGAAAATTTTTAAGGGACTTTGAAAAAATTTCAACTGGAATTTTAGCAATTTTTTGACGTGAAATTGTAAACATGTGGCCATGGATTTTGAAAATTCTAGAGAGAATTTTAAAAGCTTCAACAGAATTTCAACAATTTTGAGAGGGATTTGAAAAGTTTCAATGGGAATGGGAAGAATTGGGACAAAAATTGGAAAATTTTTCAGGGACTTTGAAAAAATTTCAACTGGAATTTTAGCCATTTTTTGACGTGAAATTGTAAACATGTGGCCATGGATTTTGAAAATTCTAGAGACAATTTTAAAAGCTTCAAGAGAATTTCAACAATTTTGAGAGGGATTTGAAAAGTTTCAATGGGAATGGGAAGAATTGGGACAAAAATTGGAAAATTTTTAAGGGACTTTGAAAAAATTTCAACTGGAATTTTAGCCATTTTTTGACGTGAAATTGTAAACATGTGGACATGGATTTTGAAAATTCTAGAGAGAATTTTAAAAGCTTCAACAGAATTTCAACAATTTTGAGAGGGATTTGAAAAGTTTCAATGGGAATGGGAAGAATTGGGACAAAAATTGGAAAATTTTTAAGGGACTTTGAAAAAATTTCAACTGGAATTTTAGCCATTTTTTGACGTGAAATTGTAAACATGTTGAAGTGGATTTTGAAAATTCTGGAGAGAATTTTAAAAGCTTCAAGAGAATTTCAACAATTTTGAGAGGGATTTGAAAAGTTTCAATGGGAATGGGAAGAATTGGGACAAAAATTGGAAAATTTTGAAGGGACTTTGAAAAAATTTCAACTGGAATTTTAACCATTTTTTTACGTGAAATTGTAAACATGTGGACATGGATTTTGAAAATTCTAGAGAGAATTTTAAAAGCTTCAACAGAATTTCAACAATTTTGAGAGGGATTTGAAAAGTTTCAATGGGAATGGGAAGAATTGGGACAAAAATTGGAAAATTTTTAAGGGACTTTGAAAAAATTTCAACTGGAATTTTAGCCATTTTTTGACGTGAAATTGTAAACATGTGGACATGGATTTTGAAAATTCTAGAGAGAATTTTAAAAGCTTCAACAGAATTTCAACAATTTTGAGAGGGATTTGAAAAGTTTCAATGGGAATGGGAAGAATTGGGACAAAAATTGGAAAATTTTTAAGGGACTTTGAAAAAATTTCAACTGGAATTTTAGCCATTTTTTGACGTGAAATTGTAAACATGTGGACATGGATTTTGAAAATTCTAGAGAGAATTTTAAAAGCTTCAACAGAATTTCAACAATTTTGAGAGGGATTTGAAAAGTTTCAATGGGAATGGGTAGAATTGGGACAAAAATTGGAAAATTTTTAAGGGACTTTGAAAAAATTTCAACTGGAATTTTAGCAATTTTTTTATGTGAAATTGTAAATATGTGGACATGGATTTTGAAAATTCTAGAGAGAATTTTAAAAGCTTCAAGAGAATTTCAACAATTTTGAGAGGGATTTGAAAAGTTTCAATGGGAATGGGAAGAATTGGGACAAAAATTGGAAAATTTTTAAGGGACTTTGGAAAATTTCAACTGGAATTTTAGCCATTTTTTGACGTGAAATTGTAAACATGTTGAAGTGGATTTTGAAAATTCTAGAGAGAATTTTAAAAGCTTCAAGAGAATTTCAACAATTTTGAGAGGGATTTGAAAAGTTTCAATGGGAATGGGAAGAATTGGGACAAAAATTGGAAAATTTTTAAGGGACTTTGAAAAAATTTCAACTGGAATTTTAGCCATTTTTTTACGTGAAATTGTAAACATGTGGCCATGGATTTTGAAAATTCTAGAGAGAATTTTAAAAGCTTCAACAGAATTTCAACAATTTTGAGAGGGATTTGAAAAGTTTCAATGGGAATGGGAAGAATTGGGACAAAAATTGGAAAATTTTTCAGGGACTTTGAAAAAATTTCAACTGGAATTTTAGCCATTTTTTGACGTGAAATTGTAAACATGTGGCCATGGATTTTGAAAATTCTAGAGACAATTTTAAAAGCTTCAAGAGAATTTCAACAATTTTGAGAGGGATTTGAAAAGTTTCAATGGGAATGGGAAGAATTGGGACAAAAATTGGAAAATTTTTAAGGGACTTTGAAAAAATTTCAACTGGAATTTTAGCCATTTTTTGACGTGAAATTGTAAACATGTGGACATGGATTTTGAAAATTCTAGAGAGAATTTTAAAAGCTTCAACAGAATTTCAACAATTTTGAGAGGGATTTGAAAAGTTTCAATGGGAATGGGAAGAATTGGGACAAAAATTGGAAAATTTTTAAGGGACTTTGAAAAAATTTCAACTGGAATTTTAGCCATTTTTTGACGTGAAATTGTAAACATGTTGAAGTGGATTTTGAAAATTCTAGAGAGAATTTTAAAAGCTTCAAGAGAATTTCAACAATTTTGAGAGGGATTTGAAAAGTTTCAATGGGAATGGGAAGAATTGGGACAAAAATTGGAAAATTTTTAAGGGACTTTGAAAAAATTTCAACTGGAATTTTAACCATTTTTTTACGTGAAATTGTAAACATGTGGACATGGATTTTGAAAATTCTAGAGAGAATTTTAAAAGCTTCAACAGAATTTCAACAATTTTGAGAGGGATTTGAAAAGTTTCAATGGGAATGGGAAGAATTGGGACAAAAATTGGAAAATTTTTAAGGGACTTTGAAAAAATTTCAACTGGAATTTTAGCATTTTTTGACGTGAAATTGTAAACATGTGGACATGGATTTTGAAAATTCTAGAGAGAATTTTAAAAGCTTCAACAGAATTTCAACAATTTTGAGAGGGATTTGAAAAGTTTCAATGGGAATGGGAAGAATTGGGACAAAAATTGGAAAATTTTTAAGGGACTTTGAAAAAATTTCAACTGGAATTTTAGCCATTTTTTGACGTGAAATTGTAAACATGTGGACATGGATTTTGAAAATTCTAGAGAGAATTTTAAAAGCTTCAACAGAATTTCAACAATTTTGAGAGGGATTTGAAAAGTTTCAATGGGAATGGGTAGAATTGGGACAAAAATTGGAAAATTTTTAAGGGACTTTGAAAAAATTTCAACGGGAATTTTAGCAATTTTTTGACGTGAAATTGTAAACATGTGGACATGGATTTTGAAAATTCTAGAGAGAATTTTAAAAGCTTCAAGAAAATTTCAACAATTTTGAGAGGGATTTGAAAAGTTTCAATGGGAATGGGAAGAATTGGGACAAAAATTGGAAAATTTTTCAGGGACTTTGAAAAAATTTCAACTGGAATTTTAGCCATTTTTTGACGTGAAATTGTAAACATGTGGCCATGGATTTTGAAAATTCTAGAGAGAATTTTAAAAGCTTCAACAGAATTTCAACAATTTTGAGAGGGATTTGAAAAGTTTCAATGGGAATGGGTAGAATTGGGACAAATATTGGAAAATTTTTAAGGGACTTTGAAAAAATTTCAACTGGAATTTTAGCCATTTTTTGACGTGAAATTGTAAACATGTGGCCATGGATTTTGAAAATTCTAGAGAGAATTTTAAAAGCTTCAACAGAATTTCAACAATTTGGAGAGGGATTTGAAAAGTTTCAATGGGAATGGGAAGAATTGGGACAAAAATTGGAAAATTTTTAAGGGACTTTGAAAAAATTTCAACTGGAATTTTAGCCATTTTTTGACGTGAAATTGTAAACATGTGGCCATGGATTTTGAAAATTCTAGAGAGAATTTTAAAAGCTTCAACAGAATTTCAACAATTTTGAGAGGGATTTGAAAAGTTTCCATGGGAATGGGTAGAATTGGGACAAAAATTGGAAAATTTTTAAGGGACTTTGAAAAAATTTCAACTGGAATTTTAGCAATTTTTTGACGTGAAATTGTAAACATGTGGACATGGATTTTGAAAATTCTAGAGAGAATTTTAAAAGCTTCAACAGAATTTCAACAATTTTGAGAGGGATTTGAAAAGTTTCAATGGGAATGGGAAGAATTGGGACAAAAATTGGAAAATTTTTAAGGGACTTTGAAAAAATTTCAACTGGAATTTTAGCCATTTTTTGACGTGAAATTGTGAACATGTTGAAGTGGATTTTGAAAATTCTAGAGAGAATTTTAAAAGCTTCAAGAGAATTTCAACAATTTTGAGAGGGATTTGAAAAGTTTCAATGGGAATGGGAAGAATTGGGACAAAAATTGGAAAATTTTTCAGGGACTTTGAAAAAATTTCAACTGGAATTTTAGCCATTTTTTGACGTGAAATTGTAAACATGTGGCCATGGATTTTGAAAATTCTAGAGAGAATTTTAAAAGCTTCAACAGAATTTCAACAATTTTGAGAGGGATTTGAAAAGTTTCAATGGGAATGGGAAGAATTGGGACAAAAATTGGAAAATTTTTAAGGGACTTTGAAAAAATTTCAACTGGAATTTTAGCCATTTTTTGACGTGAAATTGTAAACATGTTGAAGTGGATTTTGAAAATTCTAGAGAGAATTTTAAAAGCTTCAAGAGAATTTCAACAATTTTGAGAGGGATTTGAAAAGTTTCAATGGGAATGGGAAGAATTGGGACAAAAATTGGAAAATTTTTAAGGGACTTTGAAAAAATTTCAACTGGAATTTTAGCCATTTTTTGACGTGAAATTGTAAACATGTGGCCATGGATTTTGAAAATTCTAGAGAGAATTTTAAAAGCTTCAAGAGAATTTCAACAATTTTGAGAGGGATTTGAAAAGTTTCAATGGGAATGGGAAGAATTGGGACAAAAATTGGAAAATTTTTAAGGGACTTTGAAAAAATTTCAACTGGAATTTTAGCAATTTTTTTATGTGAAATTGTAAACATGTGGACATGGATTTTGAAAATTCTAGAGAGAATTTTAAAAGCTTCAAGAGAATTTCAACAATTTTGAGAGGGATTTGAAAAGTTTCAATGGGAATGGGAAGAATTGGGACAAAAATTGGAAAATTTTTAAGGGACTTTGGAAAAATTTCAACTGGAATTTTAGCCATTTTTTGACGTGAAATTGTGAACATGTTGAAGTGGATTTTGAAAATTCTAGAGAGAATTTTAAAAGCTTCAAGAGAATTTCAACAATTTTGAGAGGGATTTGAAAAGTTTCAATGGGAATGGGAAGAATTGGGACAAAAATTGGAAAATTTTTAAGGGACTTTGAAAAAATTTCAACTGGAATTTTAGCCATTTTTTGACGTGAAATTGTAAACATGTTGAAGTGGATTTTGAAAATTCTAGAGAGAATTTTAAAAGCTTCAAGAGAATTTCAACAATTTTGAGAGGGATTTGAAAAGTTTCAATGGGAATGGGAAGAATTGGGACAAAAATTGGAAAATTTTTAAGGGACTTTGAAAAAATTTCAACTGGAATTTTAGCCATTTTTTGACGTGAAATTGTAAACATGTGGCCATGGATTTTGAAAATTCTAGAGAGAATTTTAAAAGCTTCAAGAGAATTTCAACAATTTTGAGAGGGATTTGAAAAGTTTCAATGGGAATGGGAAGAATTGGGACAAAAATTGGAAAATTTTTAAGGGACTTTGAAAAAATTTCAACTGGAATTTTAGCAATTTTTTTATGTGAAATTGTAAACATGTGGACATGGATTTTGAAAATTCTAGAGAGAATTTTAAAAGCTTCAAGAGAATTTCAACAATTTTGAGAGGGATTTGAAAAGTTTCAATGGGAATGGGAAGAATTGGGACAAAAATTGGAAAATTTTTAAGGGACTTTGGAAAAATTTCAACTGGAATTTTAGCCATTTTTTGACGTGAAATTGTAAACATGTTGAAGTGGATTTTGAAAATTCTAGAGAGAATTTTAAAAGCTTCAAGAGAATTTCAATAATTTTGAGAGGGATTTGAAAAGTTTCAATGGGAATGGGAAGAATTGAGACAAAAATTGGAAAATTTTTAAGGGACTTTGAAAAAATTTCAACTGGAATTTTAGCAATTTTTTGACGTGAAATTGTAAACATGTGGACATGGATTTTGAAAATTCTAGAGAGAATTTTAAAAGCTTCAACAGAATTTCAACAATTTTGAGAGGGATTTGAAAAGTTTCAATGGGAATGGGAAGAATTGGGACAAAAATTGGAAAATTTTTAAGGGACTTTGAAAAAATTTCAACTGGAATTTTAGCCATTTTTTGACGTGAAATTGTAAACATGTGGACATGGATTTTGAAAATTCTAGAGAGAATTTTAAAAGCTTCAACAGAATTTCAACAATTTTGAGAGGGATTTGAAAAGTTTCAATGGGAATGGGAAGAATTGGGACAAAAATTGGAAAATTTTTAAGGGACTTTGAAAAAATTTCAACTGGAATTTTAGCCATTTTTTGACGTGAAATTGTAAACATGTGGCCATGGATTTTGAAAATTCTAGAGAGAATTTTAAAAGCTTCAAGAGAATTTCAACAATTTTGAGAGGGATTTGAAAAGTTTCAATGGGAATGGGAAGAATTGGGACAAAAATTGGAAAATTTTTAAGGACTTTGAAAAAATTTCAACTGGAATTTTAGCCATTTTTTGACGTGAAATTGTAAACATGTGGACATGGATTTTGAAAATTCTAGAGAGAATTTTAAAAGCTTCAACAGAATTTCAACAGTTTTGAGAGGGATTTGAAAAGTTTCAATGGGAATGGGAAGAATTGGGACAAAAATTGGAAAATTTTTCAGGGACTTTGAAAAAATTTCAACTGGAATTTTAGCCATTTTTTGACGTGAAATTGTAAACATGTGGCCATGGATTTTGAAAATTCTAGAGAGAATTTTAAAAGCTTCAACAGAATTTCAACAATTTTGAGAGGGATTTGAAAAGTTTCAATGGGAATGGGAAGAATTGGGACAAAAATTGGAAAATTTTTAAGGGACTTTGAAAAATTTCAACTGGAATTTTAGCCATTTTTTGACGTGAAATTGTAAACATGTTGAAGTGGATTTTGAAAATTCTAGAGAGAATTTTAAAAGCTTCAACAGAATTTCAACAATTTTGAGAGGGATTTGAAAAGTTTCAATGGGAATGGGAAGAATTGGGACAAAAATTGGAAAATTTTTCAGGGACTTTGAAAAAATTTCAACTGGAATTTTAGCCATTTTTTGACGTGAAATTGTAAACATGTGGCCATGGATTTTGAAAATTCTAGAGAGAATTTTAAAAGCTTCAAGAGAATTTCAACAATTTGGAGAGGGATTTGAAAAGTTTCAATGGGAATGGGAAGAATTGAGACAAAAATTGGAAAATTTTTAAGGGACTTTGAAAAAATTTCAACTGGAATTTTAGCCATTTTTTGACGTGAAATTGTAAACATGTGGACATGGATTTTGAAAATTCTAGAGAGAATTTTAAAAGCTTCAACAGAATTTCAACAATTTTGAGAGGGATTTGAAAAGTTTCAATGGGAATGGGAAGAATTGGGACAAAAATTGGAAAATTTTTAAGGGACTTTGAAAAAATTTCAACTGGAATTTTAGCCATTTTTTGACGTGAAATTGTAAACATGTGGCCATGGATTTTGAAAATTCTAGAGAGAATTTTAAAAGCTTCAACAGAATTTCAACAATTTTGAGAGGGATTTGAAAAGTTTCAATGGGAATGGGAAGAATTGGGACAAAAATTGGAAAATTTTTAAGGGACTTTGAAAAAATTTCAACTGGAATTTTAGCCATTTTTTGACGTGAAATTGTAAACATGTGGCCATGGATTTTGAAAATTCTAGAGAGAATTTTAAAAGCTTCAACAGAATTTCAACAATTTTGAGAGGGATTTGAAAAGTTTCAATGGGAATGGGAAGAATTGGGACAAAAATTGGAAAATTTTTAAGGGACTTTGAAAAAATTTCAACGGGAATTTTAGCCATTTTTTGACGTGAAATTGTAAACATGTGGACATGGATTTTGAAAATTCTAGAGAGAATTTTAAAAGCTTCAAGAGAATTTCAACAATTTTGAGAGGGATTTGAAAAGTTTCAATGGGAATGGGAAGAATTGGGACAAAAATTGGAAAATTTTTAAGGGACTTTGAAAAAATTTCAACTGGAATTTTAGCCATTTTTTGACGTGAAATTGTAAACATGTTGAAGTGGATTTTGAAAATTCTAGAGAGAATTTTAAAAGCTTCAAGAGAATTTCAACAATTTTGAGAGGGATTTGAAAAGTTTCAATGGGAATGGGAAGAATTGGGACAAAAATTGGAAAATATTTAAGGGACTTTGAAAACATTTCAACTGGAATTTTAGCCATTTTTTGACGTGAAATTGTAAACATGTGGACATGGATTTTGAAAATTCTAGAGAGAATTTTAAAAGCTTCAACAGAATTTCAACAATTTTGAGAGGGATTTGAAAAGTTTCAATGGGAATGGGAAGAATTGGGACAAAAATTGGAAAATTTTTAAGGGACTTTGAAAAAATTTCAACTGGAATTTTAGCCATTTTGTTACGTGAAATTGTAAACATGTGGCCATGGATTTTGAAAATTCTAGAGAGAATTTTAAAAGCTTCAAGAGAATTTCAACAATTTGGAGAGGGATTTGAAAAGTTTCAATGGGAATGGGAAGAATTGGGACAAAAATTGGAAAATTTTTAAGGGACTTTGAAAAAATTTCAACTGGAATTTTAGCCATTTTTTGACGTGAAATTGTAAACATGTGGCCATGGATTTTGAAAATTCTAGAGAGAATTTTAAAAGCTTCAAGAGAATTTCAACAATTTTGAGAGGGATTTGAAAAGTTTCCATGGGAATGGGAAGAATTGGGACAAAAATTGGAAAATTTTTAAGGGACTTTGAAAAATTTCAACTGGAATTTTAGCAATTTTTTTATGTGAAATTGTAAACATGTGGACATGGATTTTGAAAATTCTAGAGAGAATTTTAAAAGCTTCAAGAGAATTTCAACAATTTTGAGAGGGATTTGAAAAGTTTCAATGGGAATGGGAAGAATTGGGACAAAAATTGGAAAATTTTTAAGGGACTTTGAAAAAATTTCAACTGGAATTTTAGCCATTTTTTGACGTGAAATTGTAAACATGTGGCCATGGATTTTGAAAATTCTAGAGAGAATTTTAAAAGCTTCAAGAGAATTTCAACAATTTTGAGAGGGATTTGAAAAGTTTCAATGGGAATGGGAAGAATTGGGACAAAAATTGGAAAATTTTTAAGGGACTTTGAAAAAATTTCAACTGGAATTTTAGCCATTTTTTATGTGAAATTGTAAACATGTTGAAGTGGATTTTGAAAATTCTAGAGAGAATTTTAAAAGCTTCAACACAATTTCAACAATTTTGAGAGGGATTTGAAAAGTTTCAATGGGAATGGGAAGAATTGGGACAAAAATTGGAAAATTTTTAAGGGACTTTGAAAAAATGTCAACTGGAATTTTAGCCATTTTTTGACGTGAAATTGTAAACATGTTGAAGTGGATTTTGAAAATTCTAGAGAGAATTTTAAAAGCTTCAAGAGAATTTCAACAATTTGGAGAGGGATTTGAAAAGTTTCAATGGGAATGGGAAGAATTGGGACAAAAATTGGAAAATTTTTCAGGGACTTTGAAAAAATTTCAACTGGAATTTTAGCCATTTTTTGACGTGAAATTGTAAACATGTGGACATGGATTTTGAAAATTCTAGAGAGAATTTTAAAAGCTTCAAGAGAATTTCAACACTTTTGAGAGGGATTTGAAAAGTTTCAATGGGAATGGGAAGAATTGGGACAAAAATTGGAAAATTTTTAAGGGACTTTGAAAAAATTTCAACTGGAATTTTAGCCATTTTTTGACGTGAAATTGTAAACATGTAGACATGGATTTTGAAAATTCTAGAGAGAATTTTAAAAGCTTCAAGAGAATTTCAACAATTTTGAGAGGGATTTGAAAAGTTTCAATGGGAATGGGAAGAATTGGGACAAAAATTGGAAAATTTTTAAGGGACTTTGAAAAAATTTCAACTGGAATTTTAGCCATTTTTTGACGTGAAATTGTAAACATGTTGAAGTGGATTTTGAAAATTCTAGAGAGAATTTTAAAAGCTTCAAGAGAATTTCAACAATTTTGAGAGGGATTTGAAAAGTTTCAATGGGAATGGGAAGAATTGGGACAAAAATTGGAAAATTTTTAAGGGACTTTGAAAAAATTTCAACTGGAATTTTAGCCATTTTTTGACGTGAAATTGTAAACATGTGGACATGGATTTTGAAAATTCTAGAATGAATTTTAAAAGCTTCAACAGAATTTCAACAATTTTGAGAGGGATTTGAAAAGTTTCAATGGGAATGGGAAGAATTGGGACAAAAATTGGAAAATTTTTAAGGGACTTTGAAAAAATGTCAACTGGAATTTTAGCCATTTTTTGACGTGAAATTGTAAACATGTGGACATGGATTTTGAAAATTCTAGAGAGAATTTTAAAGGCTTCAAGAGAATTTCAACAATTTTGAGAGGGATTTGAAAAGTTTCAATGGGAATGGGAAGAATTGGGACAAAAATTGGAAAATTTTTCAGGGACTTTGAAAAAATTTCAACTGGAATTTTAGCATTTTTTTACGTGAAATTGTAAACATGTGGCCATGGATTTTGAAAATTCTAGAGAGAATTTTAAAAGCTTCAACAGAATTTCAACAATTTGGAGAGGGATTTGAAAAGTTTCAATGGGAATGGGAAGAATTGGGACAAAAATTGGAAAATTTTTAAGGGACTTTGAAAAAATTTCAACTGGAATTTTAGCCATTTTTTGACGTGAAATTGTAAACATGTGGCCATGGATTTTGAAAATTCTAGAGAGAATTTTAAAAGCTTCAACAGAATTTCAACAATTTTGAGAGGGATTTGAAAAGTTTCAATGGGAATGGGAAGAATTGGGACAAAAATTGGAAAATTTTTAAGGGACTTTGAAAAAATTTCAACTGGAATTTTAGCCATTTTTTGACGTGAAATTGTAAACATGTGGCCATGGATTTTGAAAATTCTAGAGAGAATTTTAAAAGCTTCAACAGAATTTCAACAATTTTGAGAGGGATTTGAAAAGTTTCAATGGGAATGGGAAGAATTGGGACAAAAATTGGAAAATTTTTAAGGGACTTTGAAAAAATTTCAACTGGAATTTTAGCCATTTTTTGACGTGAAATTGTAAACATGTTGAAGTGGATTTTGAAAATTCTAGAGAGAATTTTAAAAGCTTCAAGAGAATTTCAACAATTTGGAGAGGGATTTGAAAAGTTTCAATGGGAATGGGAAGAATTGGGACAAAAATTGGAAAATTTTTAAGGGACTTTGAAAAAATTTCAACTGGAATTTTAGCCATTTTTTGACGTGAAATTGTAAACATGTGGCCATGGATTTTGAAAATTCTAGAGAGAATTTTAAAAGCTTCAACAGAATTTCAACAATTTTGAGAGGGATTTGAAAAGTTTCAATGGGAATGGGAAGAATTGGGACAAAAATTGGAAAATTTTTAAGGGACTTTGAAAAATTTCAACTGGAATTTTAGCCATTTTTTGACGTGAAATTGTAAACATGTGGCCATGGATTTTGAAAATTCTAGAGAGAATTTTAAAAGCTTCAACAGAATTTCAACAGTTTTGAGAGGGATTTGAAAAGTTTCAATGGGAATGGGAAGAATTGGGACAAAAATTGGAAAATATTTAAGGGACTTTGAAAACATTTCAACTGGAATTTTAGCAATTTTTTGATGTGAAATTGTAAACATGTGGACATGGATTTTGAAAATTCTAGAGAGAATTTTAAAAGCTTCAACAGAATTTCAACAATTTTGAGAGGGATTTGAAAAGTTTCAATGGGAATGGGAAGAATTGGGACAAAAATTGGAAAATTTTTAAGGGACTTTGAAAAAATGTCAACTGGAATTTTAGCCATTTTTTGACGTGAAATTGTAAACATGTGGACATGGATTTTGAAAATTCTAGAGAGAATTTTAAAGGCTTCAAGAGAATTTCAACAATTTTGAGAGGGATTTGAAAAGTTTCAATGGGAATGGGAAGAATTGGGACAAAAATTGGAAAATTTTTCAGGGACTTTGAAAAAATTTCAACTGGAATTTTAGCATTTTTTTACGTGAAATTGTAAACATGTGGCCATGGATTTTGAAAATTCTAGAGAGAATTTTAAAAGCTTCAACAGAATTTCAACAATTTGGAGAGGGATTTGAAAAGTTTCAATGGGAATGGGAAGAATTGGGACAAAAATTGGAAAATTTTTAAGGGACTTTGAAAAAATTTCAACTGGAATATTAGCCATTTTTTGACGTGAAATTGTAAACATGTGGACATGGATTTTGAAAATTCTAGAGAGAATTTTAAAAGCTTCAACAGAATTTCAACAATTTTGAGAGGGATTTGAAAAGTTTCAATGGGAATGGGAAGAATTGGGACAAAAATTGGAAAATTTTTAAGGGACTTTGAAAAAATTTCAACTGGAATTTTAGCCATTTTTTGACGTGAAATTGTAAACATGTGGCCATGGATTTTGAAAATTCTAGAGAGAATTTTAAAAGCTTCAACAGAATTTCAACAATTTTGAGAGGGATTTGAAAAGTTTCAATGGGAATGGGAAGAATTGGGACAAAAATTGGAAAATTTTTAAGGGACTTTGAAAAAATTTCAACTGGAATTTTAGCCATTTTTTGACGTGAAATTGTAAACATGTGGCCATGGATTTTGAAAATTCTAGAGAGAATTTTAAAAGCTTCAAGAGAATTTCAACAATTTGGAGAGGGATTTGAAAAGTTTCAATGGGAATGGGAAGAATTGGGACAAAAATTGGAAAATTTTTAAGGGACTTTGAAAAAATTTCAACTGGAATTTTAGCCATTTTTTGACGTGAAATTGTAAACATGTGGCCATGGATTTTGAAAATTCTAGAGAGAATTTTAAAAGCTTCAACAGAATTTCAACAATTTTGAGAGGGATTTGAAAAGTTTCAATGGGAATGGGAAGAATTGGGACAAAAATTGGAAAATTTTTAAGGGACTTTGAAAAAATTTCAACTGGAATTTTAGCCATTTTTTGACGTGAAATTGTAAACATGTTGAAGTGGATTTTGAAAATTCTAGAGAGAATTTTAAAAGCTTCAAGAGAATTTCAACAATTTGGAGAGGGATTTGAAAAGTTTCAATGGGAATGGGAAGAATTGGGACAAAAATTGGAAAATTTTTAAGGGACTTTGAAAAAATTTCAACTGGAATTTTAGCCATTTTTTGACGTGAAATTGTAAACATGTGGCCATGGATTTTGAAAATTCTAGAGAGAATTTTAAAAGCTTCAACAGAATTTCAACAATTTTGAGAGGGATTTGAAAAGTTTCAATGGGAATGGGAAGAATTGGGACAAAAATTGGAAAATTTTTCAGGGACTTTGAAAAAATTTCAACTGGAATTTTAGCCATTTTTTGACGTGAAATTGTAAACATGTGGCCATGGATTTTGAAAATTCTAGAGAGAATTTTAAAAGCTTCAACAGAATTTCAACAGTTTTGAGAGGGATTTGAAAAGTTTCAATGGGAATGGGAAGAATTGGGACAAAAATTGGAAAATATTTAAGGGACTTTGAAAACATTTCAACTGGAATTTTAGCAATTTTTTGATGTGAAATTGTAAACATGTGGACATGGATTTTGAAAATTCTAGAGAGAATTTTAAAAGCTTCAACAGAATTTCAACAATTTTGAGAGGGATTTGAAAAGTTTCAATGGGAATGGGAAGAATTGGGACAAAAATTGGAAAATTTTTAAGGGACTTTGAAAAAATTTCAACTGGAATTTTAGCCATTTTTTGACGTGAAATTGTAAACATGTTGAAGTGGATTTTGAAAATTCTAGAGAGAATTTTAAAAGCTTCAACACAATTTCAACAATTTTGAGAGGGATTTGAAAAGTTTCAATGGGAATGGGAAGAATTGGGACAAAAATTGGAAAATTTTTAAGGGACTTTGAAAAAATTTCAACTGGAATTTTAGCCATTTTGTTACGTGAAATTGTAAACATGTGGCCATGGATTTTGAAAATTCTAGAGAGAATTTTAAAAGCTTCAAGAGAATTTCAACAATTTTGAGAGGGATTTGAAAAGCTTCAATGGGAATGGGAAGAATTGGGACAAAAATTGGAAAATTTTTAAGGGACTTTGAAAACATTTCAACTGGAATTTTAGCAATTTTTTGACGTGAAATTGTAAACATGTGGCCATGGATTTTGAAAATTCTAGAGAGAATTTTAAAAGCTTCAAGAGAATTTCAACAATTTGGAGAGGGATTTGAAAAGTTTCAATGGGAATGGGAAGAATTGGGACAAAAATTGGAAAATTTTTAAGGGACTTTGAAAAAATTTCAACTGGAATTTTAGCCATTTTTTGACGTGAAATTGTAAACATGTGGCCATGGATTTTGAAAATTCTAGAGAGAATTTTAAAAGCTTCAACAGAATTTCAACAATTTTGAGAGGGATTTGAAAAGTTTCAATGGGAATGGGAAGAATTGGGACAAAAATTGGAAAATTTTTAAGGGACTTTGAAAAAATTTCAACTGGAATTTTAGCCATTTTTTGACGTGAAATTGTAAACATGTGGCCATGGATTTTGAAAATTCTAGAGAGAATTTTAAAAGCTTCAAGAGAATTTCAACAATTTGGAGAGGGATTTGAAAAGTTTCAATGGGAATGGGAAGAATTGGGACAAAAATTGGAAAATTTTTAAGGGAAGGGACTTTGAAAAAATTTCAACTGGAATTTTAGCCATTTTTTGACGTGAAATTGTAAACATGTGGCCATGGATTTTGAAAATTCTAGAGAGAATTTTAAAAGCTTCAACAGAATTTCAACAATTTGAGAGGGATTTGAAAAGTTTCAATGGGAATGGGAAGAATTGGGACAAAAATTGGAAAATTTTTAAGGGACTTTGAAAAAATTTCAACTGGAATTTAGCCATTTTTGACGTGAAATTGTAACATGTGGCCATGGATTTTGAAAATTCTAGAGAGAATTTTAAAAGCTTCAAGAGAATTTCAACAGTTTTGAGAGGGATTTGAAAAGTTTCAATGGAATGGGAAGAATTGGGACAAAAATTGGAAAATATTTAAGGGACTTTGAAAACATTTCAACTGGAATTTTAGCAATTTTTTGATGTGAAATTGTAAACATGTGGACATGGATTTGAAAATTCTAGAGAGAATTTTAAAAGCTTCAACAGAATTTCAACAATTTTGAGAGGGATTTGAAAAGTTTCAATGGGAATGGGAAGAATTGGGACAAAAATTGGAAAATTTTTAAGGGACTTTGAAAAAATTTCAACTGGAATTTTAGCCATTTTTTGACGTGAAATTGTAAACATGTGGCCATGGATTTTGAAAATTCTAGAGAGAATTTTAAAAGCTTCAAGAGAATTTCAACAATTTGGAGAGGGATTTGAAAAGTTTCAATGGGAATGGGAAGAATTGGGACAAAATTGGAAAATTTTTAAGGGACTTTGAAAAAATTTCAACTGGAATTTTAGCCATTTTGTTACGTGAAATTGTAA
The DNA here is from genome assembly GCF_964273445.1 of Streptopelia decaocto. Classification (NCBI taxonomy): domain Eukaryota; kingdom Metazoa; phylum Chordata; class Aves; order Columbiformes; family Columbidae; genus Streptopelia; species Streptopelia decaocto. The sequence continues at coordinate 38,115 of NW_028117218.1, read as the reverse complement.
ACATGTGGCCATGGATTTTGAAAATTCTAGAGAGAATTTTAAAAGCTTCAAGAGAATTTCAACAATTTTTGAGAGGGATTTGAAAAGCTTCAATGGGAATGGGAAGAATTGGGACAAAAATTGGAAAATTTTTAAGGGACTTTGAAAAAATTTCAACTGGAATTTTAGCAATTTTTTGACGTGAAATTGTAAACATGTGGCCATGGATTTTGAAAATTCTAGAGAGAATTTTAAAAGCTTCAAGAGAATTTCAACAATTTTGAGAGGGATTTGAAAAGTTTCAATGGAATGGGAAGAATTGGGACAAAAATTGGAAAATTTTTAAGGGGACTTTGAAAAAATTTCAACTGGAATTTTAGCCATTTTTTGACGTGAAATTGTAAACATGTGGCCATGGATTTTGAAAATTCTAGAGAGAATTTTAAAAGCTTCAACAGAATTTCAACAATTTTGAGAGGGATTTGAAAAGTTTCAATGGGAATGGGAAGAATTGGGACAAAAATTGGAAAATTTTTAAGGGACTTTGAAAAAATTTCAACTGGAATTTAGCCATTTTTTGACGTGAAATTGTAAACATGTGGCCATGGATTTTGAAAATTCTAGAGAGAATTTTAAAAGCTTCAACAGAATTTCAACAGTTTTGAGAGGGATTTGAAAAGTTTCAATGGGAATGGGAAGAAATTGGGACAAAAATTGGAAAATTTTTAAGGGACTTTGAAAAAATTTCAACTGGAATTTTAGCAATTTTTTTACGTGAAATTGTAAACATGTGGCCATGGATTTTGAAAATTCTAGAGAGAATTTTAAAGGCTTCAAGAGAATTTCAACAATTTTGAGAGGGATTTGAAAAGTTTCAATGGGAATGGGAAGAATTGGGACAAAAATTGGAAAATTTTTCAGGGACTTTGAAAAAATTTCAACTGGAATTTTAGCCATTTTTTGACGTGAAATTGTAAACATGTGGACATGGATTTTGAAAATTCTAGAGAGAATTTTAAAAGCTTCAACAGAATTTCTACAATTTTGAGAGGGATTTGAAAAGTTTCAATGGGAATGGGAAGAATTGGGACAAAAATTGGAAAATATTTAAGGGACTTTGAAAACATTTCAACTGGAATTTTAGCCATTTTTTGACGTGAAATTGTAAACATGTGGACATGGATTTTGAAAATTCTAGAGAGAATTTTAAAAGCTTCAAGAGAATTTCAACAATTTTGAGAGGGATTTGAAAAGTTTCAATGGGAATGGGAAGAATTGGGACAAAAATTGGAAAATTTTTAAGGGACTTTGAAAAAATTTCAACTGGAATTTTAGCCATTTTTTGACGTGAAATTGTAAACATGTGGACATGGATTTTGAAAATTCTAGAGAGAATTTTAAAAGCTTCAACAGAATTTCAACAATTTTGAGAGGGATTTGAAAAGTTTCAATGGGAATGGGAAGAATTGGGACAAAAATTGGAAAATTTTTAAGGGACTTTGAAAAAATTTCAACTGGAATTTTAGCCATTTTTTGACGTGAAATTGTAAACATGTGGCCATGGATTTTGAAAATTCTAGAGAGAATTTTAAAAGCTTCAACAGAATTTCAACAATTTTGAGAGGGATTTGAAAAGTTTCAATGGGAATGGGAAGAATTGGGACAAAAATTGGAAAATTTTTAAGGGACTTTGAAAAAATTTCAACTGGAATTTTAGCCATTTTTTGACGTGAAATTGTAAACATGTGGACATGGATTTTGAAAATTCTAGAGAGAATTTTAAAAGCTTCAAGAGAATTTCAACAATTTTGAGAGGGATTTGAAAAGTTTCAATGGGAATGGGAAGAATTGGGACAAAAATTGGAAAATTTTTAAGGGACTTTGAAAAAATTTCAACTGGAATTTTAGCCATTTTTTGACGTGAAATTGTAAACATGTGGCCATGGATTTTGAAAATTCTAGAGAGAATTTTAAAAGCTTCAACAGAATTTCAACAGTTTTGAGAGGGATTTGAAAAGTTTCAATGGGAATGGGAAGAATTGGGACAAAAATTGGAAAATTTTTAAGGGACTTTGAAAAAATTTCAACTGGAATTTTAGCCATTTTTTGACGTGAAATTGTAAACATGTGGCCATGGATTTTGAAAATTCTAGAGAGAATTTTAAAAGCTTCAACAGAATTTCAACAGTTTTGAGAGGGATTTGAAAAGTTTCAATGGGAATGGGAAGAATTGGGACAAAAATTGGAAAATATTTAAGGGACTTTGAAAACATTTCAACTGGAATTTTAGCAATTTTTTGATGTGAAATTGTAAACATGTGGACATGGATTTTGAAAATTCTAGAGAGAATTTTAAAAGCTTCAACAGAATTTCAACAATTTTGAGAGGGATTTGAAAAGTTTCAATGGGAATGGGAAGAATTGGGACAAAAATTGGAAAATTTTTAAGGGACTTTGAAAAAATTTCAACTGGAATTTTAGCCATTTTTTGACGTGAAATTGTAAACATGTTGAAGTGGATTTTGAAAATTCTAGAGAGAATTTTAAAAGCTTCAACACAATTTCAACAATTTTGAGAGGGATTTGAAAAGTTTCAATGGGAATGGGAAGAATTGGGACAAAAATTGGAAAATTTTTAAGGGACTTTGAAAAAATTTCAACTGGAATTTTAGCCATTTTTTGACGTGAAATTGTAAACATGTGGCCATGGATTTTGAAAATTCTAGAGAGAATTTTAAAAGCTTCAACAGAATTTCAACAATTTTGAGAGGGATTTGAAAAGTTTCAATGGGAATGGGAAGAATTGGGACAAAAATTGGAAAATTTTTAAGGGACTTTGAAAAAATTTCAACTGGAATTTTAGCAATTTTTTGACGTGAAATTGTAAACATGTGGCCATGGATTTTGAAAATTCTAGAGAGAATTTTAAAAGCTTCAAGAGAATTTCAACAATTTTGAGAGGGATTTGAAAAGTTTCAATGGGAATGGGAAGAATTGGGACAAAAATTGGAAAATTTTTAAGGGACTTTGAAAAAATTTCAACTGGAATTTTAGCCATTTTTTGACGTGAAATTGTAAACATGTGGCCATGGATTTTGAAAATTCTAGAGAGAATTTTAAAAGCTTCAAGAGAATTTCAACAATTTTGAGAGGGATTTGAAAAGTTTCAATGGGAATGGGAAGAATTGGGACAAAAATTGGAAAATTTTTAAGGGACTTTGAAAAAATTTCAACTGGAATTTTAGCCATTTTTTGACGTGAAATTGTAAACATGTGGCCATGGATTTTGAAAATTCTAGAGAGAATTTTAAAAGCTTCAACAGAATTTCAACAGTTTTGAGAGGGATTTGAAAAGTTTCAATGGGAATGGGAAGAATTGGGACAAAAATTGGAAAATTTTTAAGGGACTTTGAAAAAATTTCAACTGGAATTTTAGCAATTTTTTGACGTGAAATTGTAAACATGTGGCCATGGATTTTGAAAATTCTAGAGAGAATTTTAAAAGCTTCAACAGAATTTCAACAATTTTGAGAGGGATTTGAAAAGTTTCAATGGGAATGGGAAGAATTGGGACAAAAATTGGAAAATTTTTAAGGGACTTTGAAAAAATTTCAACTGGAATTTTAGCCATTTTTTTACGTGAAATTGTAAACATGTGGACATGGATTTTGAAAATTCTAGAGAGAATTTTAAAAGCTTCAAGAGATTTTCAACAATTTTGAGAGGGATTTGAAAAGTTTCAATGGGAATGGGAAGAATTGGGACAAAAATTGGAAAATTTTTAAGGGACTTTGAAAAAATTTCAACTGGAATTTTAGCAATTATTTGACGTGAAATTGTAAACATGTGGCCATGGATTTTGAAAATTCTAGAGAGAATTTTAAAAGCTTCAAGAGAATTTCAACAATTTTGAGAGGGATTTGAAAAGTTTCAATGGGAATGGGAAGAATTGGGACAAAAATTGGAAAATTTTTAAGGGACTTTGAAAAAATTTCAACTGGAATTTTAGCCATTTTTTGACGTGAAATTGTAAACATGTGGCCATGGATTTTGAAAATTCTAGAGAGAATTTTAAAAGCTTCAACAGAATTTCAACAATTTTGAGAGGGATTTGAAAAGTTTCAATGGGAATGGGAAGAATTGGGACAAAAATTGGAAAATTTTTAAGGGACTTTGAAAAAATTTCAACTGGAATTTTAGCCATTTTTTGACGTGAAATTGTAAACATGTGGACATGGATTTTGAAAATTCTAGAGAGAATTTTAAAAGCTTCAACAGAATTTCAACAATTTTGAGAGGGATTTGAAAAGTTTCAATGGGAATGGGAAGAATTGGGACAAAAATTGGAAAATTTTTAAGGGACTTTGAAAAAATTTCAACTGGAATTTTAGCCATTTTTTGACGTGAAATTGTAAACATGTGGACATGGATTTTGAAAATTCTAGAGAGAATTTTAAAAGCTTCAAGAGAATTTCAACAATTTGGAGAGGGATTTGAAAAGTTTCAATGGGAATGGGAAGAATTGGGACAAAAATTGGAAAATTTTTAAGGGACTTTGAAAAAATTTCAACTGGAATTTTAGCCATTTTTTTATGTGGAATTGTAAACATGTGGCCATGGATTTTGAAAATTCTAGAGAGAATTTTAAAAGCTTCAAGAGAATTTCAACAATTTGGAGAGGGATTTGAAAAGTTTCAATGGGAATGGGAAGAATTGGGACAAAAATTGGAAAATTTTTAAGGGACTTTGAAAAAATTTCAACTGGAATTTTAGCCATTTTTTGACGTGAAATTGTAAACATGTGGCCATGGATTTTGAAAATTCTAGAGAGAATTTTAAAAGCTTCAACAGAATTTCAACAATTTTGAGAGGGATTTGAAAAGTTTCAATGGGAATGGGAAGAATTGGGACAAAAATTGGAAAATTTTTAAGGGACTTTGAAAAAATTTCAACTGGAATTTTAGCAATTTTTTGACGTGAAATTGTAAACATGTGGCCATGGATTTTGAAAATTCTAGAGAGAATTTTAAAAGCTTCAACAGAATTTCAACAGTTTTGAGAGGGATTTGAAAAGTTTCAATGGGAATGGGAAGAATTGGGACAAAAATTGGAAAATTTTTAAGGGACTTTGAAAAAATTTCAACTGGAATTTTAGCAATTTTTTTACGTGAAATTGTAAACATGTGGCCATGGATTTTGAAAATTCTAGAGAGAATTTTAAAAGCTTCAACAGAATTTCAACAATTTTGAGAGGGATTTGAAAAGTTTCAATGGGAATGGGAAGAATTGGGACAAAAATTGGAAAATTTTTAAGGGACTTTGGAAAAATTTCAACTGGAATTTTAGCCATTTCTTTATGTGAAATTGTAAACATGTGGACATGGATTTTGAAAATTCTAGAGAGAATTTTAAAAGCTTCAAGAGAATTTCAACAATTTTGAGAGGGATTTGAAAAGTTTCAATGGGAATGGGAAGAATTGGGACAAAAATTGGAAAATTTTTAAGGGACTTTGAAAAAATTTCAACTGGAATTTTAGCCATTTTTTGACGTGAAATTGTAAACATGTGGCCATGGATTTTGAAAATTCTAGAGAGAATTTTAAAAGCTTCAACAGAATTTCAACAATTTGGAGAGGGATTTGAAAAGTTTCAATGGGAATGGGAAGAATTGGGACAAAAATTGGAAAATTTTTAAGGGACTTTGAAAAAATTTCAACTGGAATTTTAGCCATTTTTTGACGTGAAATTGTAAACATGTGGACATGGATTTTGAAAATTCTAGAGAGAATTTTAAAAGCTTCAACAGAATTTCAACAATTTTGAGAGGGATTTGAAAAGTTTCAATGGGAATGGGAAGAATTGGGACAAAAATTGGAAAATTTTTAAGGGACTTTGAAAAAATTTCAACTGGAATTTTAGCCATTTTTTGACGTGAAATTGTAAACATGTGGACATGGATTTTGAAAATTCTAGAGAGAATTTTAAAAGCTTCAACAGAATTTCAACAATTTTGAGAGGGATTTGAAAAGTTTCAATGGGAATGGGAAGAATTGGGACAAAAATTGGAAAATTTTTAAGGGACTTTGAAAAAATTTCAACTGGAATTTTAGCAATTTTTTGACGTGAAATTGTAAACATGTGGACATGGATTTTGAAAATTCTAGAGAGAATTTTAAAAGCTTCAAGAGAATTTCAACAATTTTGAGAGGGATTTGAAAAGTTTCAATGGGAATGGGAAGAATTGGGACAAAAATTGGAAAATTTTTAAGGGACTTTGAAAAAATTTCAACTGGAATTTTAGCCATTTTTTGACGTGAAATTGTAAACATGTGGCCATGGATTTTGAAAATTCTAGAGAGAATTTTAAAAGCTTCAACAGAATTTCAACAGTTTTGAGAGGGATTTGAAAAGTTTCAATGGGAATGGGAAGAATTGGGACAAAAATTGGAAAATTTTTAAGGGACTTTGAAAAAATTTCAACTGGAATTTTAGCAATTTTTTGACGTGAAATTGTAAACATGTGGCCATGGATTTTGAAAATTCTAGAGAGAATTTTAAAAGCTTCAAGAGAATTTCAACAATTTGGAGAGGGATTTGAAAAGTTTCAATGGGAATGGAAGAATTGGGACAAAAATTGGAAAATTTTTAAGGGACTTTGAAAAAATTTCAACTGGAATTTAGCCATTTTTTGACGTGAAATTGTAAACATGTGGACATGGATTTTGAAAATTCTAGAGAGAATTTTAAAAGCTTCAAGAGAATTTCAACAATTTTGAGAGGGATTTGAAAAGTTTCAATGGGAATGGGAAGAATTGGGACAAAAATTGGAAAATTTTTCAGGGACTTTGAAAAAAGTTCAACTGGAATTTTAGCAATTTTTTGATGTGAAATTGTAAACATGTGGACATGGATTTTGAAAATTCTAGAGAGAATTTTAAAAGCTTCAAGAGAATTTCAACAATTTTGAGAGGGATTTGAAAAGTTTCAATGGGAATGGGAAGAATTGGGACAAAAATTGGAAAATTTTTAAGGGACTTTGAAAAATTTCAACTGGAATTTTAGCCATTTTTTGACGTGAAATTGTAAACATGTTGAAGTGGATTTTGAAAATTCTAGAGAGAATTTTAAAAGCTTCAAGACAATTTCAACAATTTTGAGAGGGATTTGAAAAGTTTCAATGGGAATGGGAAGAATTGGGACAAAAATTGGAAAATTTTTAAGGGACTTTGAAAAAATTTCAACTGGAATTTTAGCCATTTTTTTATGGGAAATTGTAAACATGTGGCCATGGATTTTGAAAATTCTAGAGAGAATTTTAAAAGCTTCAAGAGAATTTCAACAATTTTGAGAGGGATTTGAAAAGTTTCAATGGGAATGGGAAGAATTGGGACAAAAATTGGAAAATTTTTAAGGGACTTTGAAAAAATTTCAACTGGAATTTTAGCCATTTTTTGACGTGAAATTGTAAATATGTGGCCATGGATTTTGAAAATTCTAGAGAGAATTTTAAAAGCTTCAAGAGAATTTCAACAATTTTGAGAGGGATTTGAAAAGTTTCAATGGGAATGGGAAGAATTGGGACAAAAATTGGAAAATTTTTAAGGGACTTTGAAAAAATTTCAACTGGAATTTTAGCAATTTTTTGACGTGAAATTGTAAACATGTGGCCATGGATTTTGAAAATTCTAGAGAGAATTTTAAAAGCTTCAACAGAATTTCAACAGTTTTGAGAGGGATTTGAAAAGTTTCAATGGGAATGGGAAGAATTGGGACAAAAATTGGAAAATTTTTAAGGGACTTTGAAAAAATTTCAACTGGAATTTTAGCAATTTTTTTACGTGAAATTGTAAACATGTGGCCATGGATTTTGAAAATTCTAGAGAGAATTTTAAAAGCTTCAACAGAATTTCAACAATTTTGAGAGGGATTTGAAAAGTTTCAATGAGAATGGGAAGAATTGGGACAAAAATTGGAAAATTTTTAAGGGACTTTGAAAAAATTTCAACTGGAATTTTAGCCATTTTTTGACATGAAATTGTAAACATGTGGACATGGATTTTGAAAATTCTAGAGAGAATTTTAAAAGCTTCAAGAGAATTTCAACAATTTTGAGAGGGATTTGAAAAGTTTCAATGGGAATGGGAAGAATTGGGACAAAAATTGGAAAATTTTTAAGGGACTTTGAAAAAATTTCAACTGGAATTTTAGCCATTTTTTGACGTGAAATTGTAAACATGTGGCCATGGATTTTGAAAATTCTAGAGAGAATTTTAAAAGCTTCAACAGAATTTCAACAGTTTTGAGAGGGATTTGAAAAGTTTCAATGGGAATGGGAAGAATTGGGACAAAAATTGGAAAATTTTTAAGGGACTTTGAAAAAATTTCAACTGGAATTTTAGCAATTTTTTGACGTGAAATTGTAAACATGTGGCCATGGATTTTGAAAATTCTAGAGAGAATTTTAAAAGCTTCAACAGAATTTCAACAATTTTGAGAGGGATTTGAAAAGTTTCAATGGGAATGGGAAGAATTGGGACAAAAATTGGAAAATTTTTAAGGGACTTTGAAAAAATTTCAACTGGAATTTTAGCCATTTTTTTACGTGAAATTGTAAACATGTGGACATGGATTTTGAAAATTCTAGAGAGAATTTTAAAAGCTTCAAGAGATTTTCAACAATTTTGAGAGGGATTTGAAAAGTTTCAATGGGAATGGGAAGAATTGGGACAAAAATTGGAAAATTTTTAAGGGACTTTGAAAAAATTTCAACTGGAATTTTAGCAATTTTTTGACGTGAAATTGTAAACATGTGGCCATGGATTTTGAAAATTCTAGAGAGAATTTTAAAAGCTTCAACAGAATTTCAACAATTTTGAGAGGGATTTGAAAAGTTTCAATGGGAATGGGAAGAATTGGGACAAAAATTGGAAAATTTTTAAGGGACTTTGAAAAAATTTCAACTGGAATTTTAGCCATTTTTTGACGTGAAATTGTAAACATGTGGACATGGATTTTGAAAATTCTAGAGAGAATTTTAAAAGCTTCAAGAGAATTTCAACAATTTTGAGAGGGATTTGAAAAGTTTCAATGGGAATGGGAAGAATTGGGACAAAAATTGGAAAATTTTTAAGGGACTTTGAAAAAATTTCAACTGGAATTTTAGCCATTTTTTGACGTGAAATTGTAAACATGTGGCCATGGATTTTGAAAATTCTAGAGAGAATTTTAAAAGCTTCAACAGAATTTCAACAATTTGGAGAGGGATTTGAAAAGTTTCAATGGGAATGGGAAGAATTGGGACAAAAATTGGAAAATTTTTAAGGGACTTTGAAAAAATTTCAACTGGAATTTTAGCCATTTTTTGACGTGAAATTGTAAACATGTGGACATGGATTTTGAAAATTCTAGAGAGAATTTTAAAAGCTTCAACAGAATTTCAACAATTTTGAGAGGGATTTGAAAAGTTTCAATGGGAATGGGAAGAATTGGGACAAAAATTGGAAAATTTTTAAGGGACTTTGAAAAAATTTCAACTGGAATTTTAGCCATTTTTTGACGTGAAATTGTAAACATGTTGAAGTGGATTTTGAAAATTCTAGAGAGAATTTTAAAAGCTTCAACAGAATTTCAACAATTTTGAGAGGGATTTGAAAAGTTTCAATGGGAATGGGAAGAATTGGGACAAAAATTGGAAAATTTTTAAGGGACTTTGAAAAAATTTCAACTGGAATTTTAGCAATTTTTTGACGTGAAATTGTAAACATGTGGCCATGGATTTTGAAAATTCTAGAGAGAATTTTAAAAGCTTCAACAGAATTTCAACAATTTTGAGAGGGATTTGAAAAGTTTCAATGGGAATGGGAAGAATTGGGACAAAAATTGGAAAATTTTTAAGGGACTTTGAAAAAATTTCAACTGGAATTTTAGCCATTTTTTGACGTGAAATTGTAAACATGTGGACATGGATTTTGAAAATTCTAGAGAGAATTTTAAAAGCTTCAACAGAATTTCAACAGTTTTGAGAGGGATTTGAAAAGTTTCAATGGGAATGGGAAGAATTGGGACAAAAATTGGAAAATTTTTAAGGGACTTTGAAAAAATTTCAACTGGAATTTTAGCCATTTTTTGACGTGAAATTGTAAACATGTTGAAGTGGATTTTGAAAATTCTAGAGAGAATTTTAAAAGCTTCAACACAATTTCAACAATTTTGAGAGGGATTTGAAAAGTTTCAATGGGAATGGGAAGAATTGGGACAAAAATTGGAAAATTTTTAAGGGACTTTGAAAAAATTTCAACTGGAATTTTAGCAATTTTTTTATGTGGAATTGTAAACATGTGGCCATGGATTTTGAAAATTCTAGAGAGAATTTTAAAAGCTTCAAGAGAATTTCAACAATTTTGAGAGGGATTTGAAAAGTTTCAATGGGAATGGGAAGAATTGGGACAAAAATTGGAAAATTTTTAAGGGACTTTGAAAAAATTTCAACTGGAATTTTAGCCATTTTTTGACGTGAAATTGTAAACATGTGGACATGGATTTTGAAAATTCTAGAGAGAATTTTAAAAGCTTCAAGAGAATTTCAACAATTTTGAGAGGGATTTGAAAAGTTTCAATGGGAATGGGAAGAATTGGGACAAAAATTGGAAGATTTTTAGGGACTTTGAAAAAAGTTCAACTGGAATTTTAGCAATTTTTTGATGTGAAATTGTAAACATGTGGACATGGATTTTGAAAATTCTAGAGAGAATTTTAAAAGCTTCAACAGAATTTCTACAATTTTGAGAGGGATTTGAAAAGTTTCAATGGGAATGGGAAGAATTGGGACAAAAATTGGAAAATTTTTCAGGGACTTTGAAAAAATTTCAACTGGAATTTTAGCCATTTTTTGACGTGAAATTGTAAACATGTGGCCATGGATTTTGAAAATTCTAGAGAGAATTTTAAAAGCTTCAACAGAATTTCAACAATTTTGAGAGGGATTTGAAAAGTTTCAATGGGAATGGGAAGAATTGGGACAAAAATTGGAAAATTTTGAAGGGACTTTGAAAAAATTTCAACTGGAATTTTAGCCATTTTTTGACGTGAAATTGTAAACATGTTGAAGTGGATTTTGAAAATTCTAGAGAGAATTTTAAAAGCTTCAAGAGAATTTCAACAATTTTGAGAGGGATTTGAAAAGTTTCAATGGGAATGGGAAGAATTGGGACAAAAATTGGAAAATTTTTAAGGGACTTTGAAAAAATTTCAACTGGAATTTTAGCCATTTTTTGACATGAAATTGTAAACATGTGGCCATGGATTTTGAAAATTCTAGAGAGAATTTTAAAAGCTTCAAGAGAATTTCAACAATTTTGAGAGGGATTTGAAAAGTTTCAATGGGAATGGGAAGAATTGGGACAAAAATTGGAAAATTTTTAAGGGACTTTGAAAAAATTTCAACTGGAATTTTAGCCATTTTTTGACGTGAAATTGTAAACATGTGGCCATGGATTTTGAAAATTCTAGAGAGAATTTTAAAAGCTTCAAGAGAATTTCAACAATTTTGAGAGGGATTTGAAAAGTTTCAATGGGAATGGGAAGAATTGGGACAAAAATTGGAAAATTTTTAAGGGACTTTGAAAAAATTTCAACTGGAATTTTAGCCATTTTTTGACGTGAAATTGTAAACATGTGGACATGGATTTTGAAAATTCTAGAGAGAATTTTAAAAGCTTCAACAGAATTTCAACAATTTTGAGAGGGATTTGAAAAGTTTCAATGGGAATGGGAAGAATTGGGACAAAAATTGGAAAATATTTAAGGGACTTTGAAAACATTTCAACTGGAATTTTAGCCATTTTTTGACGTGAAATTGTAATCATGTGGACATGGATTTTGAAAATTCTAGAGAGAATTTTAAAAGCTTCAACAGAATTTCAACAATTTTGAGAGGGATTTGAAAAGTTTCAATGGGAATGGGAAGAATTGGGACAAAAATTGGAAAATTTTTAAGGGACTTTGAAAAAATTTCAACTGGAATTTTAGCCATTTCTTTATGTGAAATTGTAAACATGTGGACATGGATTTTGAAAATTCTAGAGAGAATTTTAAAAGCTTCAAGAGAATTTCAACAATTTTGAGAGGGATTTGAAAAGTTTCAATGGGAATGGGAAGAATTGGGACAAAAATTGGAAAATTTTTAAGGGACTTTGAAAAAATTTCAACTGGAATTTTAGCAATTTTTTGACGTGAAATTGTAAACATGTGGACATGGATTTTGAAAATTCTAGAGAGAATTTTAAAAGCTTCAAGAGAATTTCAACAATTTTGAGAGGGATTTGAAAAGTTTCAATGGGAATGGGAAGAATTGGGACAAAAATTGGAAAATTTTTAAGGGACTTTGAAAAAATTTCAACTGGAATTTTAGCCATTTTTTGACGTGAAATTGTAAACATGTTGAAGTGGATTTTGAAAATTCTAGAGAGAATTTTAAAAGCTTCAAGAGAATTTCAACAATTTTGAGAGGGATTTGAAAAGTTTCAATGGGAATGGGAAGAATTGGGACAAAAATTGGAAAATTTTTAAGGGACTTTGAAAAAATTTCAACTGGAATTTTAGCCATATTTTGACGTGAAATTGTAAACATGTGGCCATGTATTTTGAAAATTCTAGAGAGAATTTTAAAAACTTCAAGAGAATTTCAACAATTTTGAGAGGGATTTGAAAAGTTTCAATGGGAATGGGAAGAATTGGGACAAAAATTGGAAAATTTTTAAGGGACTTTGAAAAAATTTCAACTGGAATTTTAGCCATTTTTTGACGTGAAATTGTAAACATGTTGAAGTGGATTTTGAAAATTCTAGAGAGAATTTTAAAAGCTTCAACAGAATTTCAACAATTTTGAGAGGGATTTGAAAAGTTTCAATGGGAATGGGAAGAATTGGGACAAAAATTGGAAAATTTTTAAGGGACTTTGAAAAAATTTCAACTGGAATTTTAGCCATATTTTGACGTGAAATTGTAAACATGTGGCCATGTATTTTGAAAATTCTAGAGAGAATTTTAAAAACTTCAAGAGAATTTCAACAATTTTGAGAGGGATTTGAAAAGTTTCAATGGGAATGGGAAGAATTGGGACAAAAATTGGAAAATTTTTAAGGGACTTTGAAAAAATTTCAACTGGAATTTTAGCCATTTTTTGACGTGAAATTGTAAACATGTTGAAGTGGATTTTGAAAATTCTAGAGAGAATTTTAAAAGCTTCAACAGAATTTCAACAATTTTGAGAGGGATTTGAAAAGTTTCAATGGGAATGGGAAGAATTGGGACAAAAATTGGAAAATTTTTAAGGGACTTTGAAAAAATTTCAACTGGAATTTTAGCAATTTTTTGACGTGAAATTGTAAACATGTGGACATGGATTTTGAAAATTCTAGAGAGAATTTTAAAAGCTTCAAGAGAATTTCAACAATTTTGAGAGGGATTTGAAAAGTTTCAATGGGAATGGGAAGAATTGGGACAAAAATTGGAAAATTTTTAAGGGACTTTGAAAAAATTTCAACTGGAATTTTAGCAATTTTTTTTATGTGAAATTGTAAACATGTGGACATGGATTTTGAAAATTCTAGAGAGAATTTTAAAAGCTTCAACAGAATTTCAACAATTTTGAGAGGGATTTGAAAAGTTTCAATGGGAATGGGAAGAATTGGGACAAAAATTGGAAAATTTTTAAGGGACTTTGAAAAAATTTCAACTGGAATTTTAGCCATTTCTTTATGTGAAATTGTAAACATGTGGACATGGATTTTGAAAATTCTAGAGAGAATTTTAAAAGCTTCAAGAGAATTTCAACAATTTTGAGAGGGATTTGAAAAGTTTCAATGGGAATGGGAAGAATTGGGACAAAAATTGGAAAATTTTTAAGGGACTTTGAAAAAATTTCAACTGGAATTTTAGCAATTTTTTGACGTGAAATTGTAAACATGTGGACATGGATTTTGAAAATTCTAGAGAGAATTTTAAAAGCTTCAAGAGAATTTCAACAATTTTGAGAGGGATTTGAAAAGTTTCAATGGGAATGGGAAGAATTGGGACAAAAATTGGAAAATTTTTAAGGGACTTTGAAAAAATTTCAACTGGAATTTTAGCCATTTTTTGACGTGAAATTGTAAACATGTTGAAGTGGATTTTGAAAATTCTAGAGAGAATTTTAAAAGCTTCAAGAGAATTTCAACAATTTTGAGAGGGATTTGAAAAGTTTCAATGGGAATGGGAAGAATTGGGACAAAAATTGGAAAATTTTTAAGGGACTTTGAAAAAATTTCAACTGGAATTTTAGCAATTTTTTGACGTGAAATTGTAAACATGTTGAAGTGGATTTTGAAAATTCTAGAGAGAATTTTAAAAGCTTCAACAGAATTTCTACAATTTTGAGAGGGATTTGAAAAGTTTCAATGGGAATGGGAAGAATTGGGACAAAAATTGGAAAATTTTTAAGGGACTTTGAAAAAATTTCAACTGGAATTTTAGCAATTTTTTTATGTGAAATTGTAAACATGTGGCCATGGATTTTGAAAATTCTAGAGAGAATTTTAAAAGCTTCAAGAGAATTTCAACAATTTTGAGAGGGATTTGAAAAGTTTCAATGGGAATGGGAAGAATTGGGACAAAAATTGGAAAATTTTTAAGGGACTTTGAAAAAATTTCAACTGGAATTTTAGCCATTTTTTGACGTGAAATTGTAAACATGTGGCCATGTATTTTGAAAATTCTAGAGAGAATTTTAAAAACTTCAAGAGAATTTCAACAATTTTGAGAGGGATTTGAAAAGTTTCAATGGGAATGGGAAGAATTGGGACAAAAATTGGAAAATTTTTAAGGGACTTTGAAAAAATTTCAACTGGAATTTTAGCCATTTTTTGACGTGAAATTGTAAACATGTTGAAGTGGATTTTGAAAATTCTAGAGAGAATTTTAAAAGCTTCAAGAGAATTTCAACAATTTTGAGAGGGATTTGAAAAGTTTCAATGGGAATGGGAAGAATTGGGACAAAAATTGGAAAATTTTTAAGGGACTTTGAAAAAATTTCAACTGGAATTTTAGCAATTTTTTGACGTGAAATTGTAAACATGTGGACATGGATTTTGAAAATTCTAGAGAGAATTTTAAAAGCTTCAAGAGAATTTCAACAATTTTGAGAGGGATTTGAAAAGTTTCAATGGGAATGGGAAGAATTGGGACAAAAATTGGAAAATTTTTAAGGGACTTTGAAAAAATTTCAACTGGAATTTTAGCCATTTTTTGACGTGAAATTGTAAACATGTGGACATGGATTTTGAAAATTCTAGAGAGAATTTTAAAAGCTTCAAGAGAATTTCAACAATTTTGAGAGGGATTTGAAAAGTTTCAATGGGAATGGGAAGAATTGGGACAAAAATTGGAAAATTTTTAAGGGACTTTGAAAAAATTTCAACTGGAATTTTAGCAATTTTTTTTATGTGAAATTGTAAACATGTGGACATGGATTTTGAAAATTCTAGAGAGAATTTTAAAAGCTTCAAGAGAATTTCAACAATTTTGAGAGGGATTTGAAAAGTTTCAATGGGAATGGGAAGAATTGGGACAAAAATTGGAAAATTTTTAAGGGACTTTGAAAAAATTTCAACTGGAATTTTAGCCATTTTTTGACGTGAAATTGTAAACATGTGGACATGGATTTTGAAAATTCTAGAGAGAATTTTAAAAGCTTCAACAGAATTTCAACAATTTTGAGAGGGATTTGAAAAGTTTCAATGGGAATGGGAAGAATTGGGACAAAAATTGAAAAATTTTTAAGGGACTTTGAAAAAATTTCAACTGGAATTTTAGCCATTTTTTGACGTGAAATTGTAATCATGTGGACATGGATTTTGAAAATTCTAGAGAGAATTTTAAAAGCTTCAACAGAATTTCAACAATTTTGAGAGGGATTTGAAAAGTTTCAATGGGAATGGGAAGAATTGGGACAAAAATTGGAAAATTTTTAAGGGACTTTGAAAAAATTTCAACTGGAATTTTAGCCATTTTTTGACGTGAAATTGTAAACATGTGGACATGGATTTTGAAAATTCTAGAGAGAATTTTAAAAGCTTCAAGAGAATTTCAACAATTTTGAGAGGGATTTGAAAAGTTTCAATGGGAATGGGAAGAATTGGGACAAAAATTGAAAAATTTTTAAGGGACTTTGAAAAAATTTCAACTGGAATTTTAGCCATTTTTTGACGTGAAATTGTAAACATGTGGCCATGGATTTTGAAAATTCTAGAGAGAATTTTAAAAGCTTCAACAGAATTTCAACAATTTTGAGAGGGATTTGAAAAGTTTCAATGGGAATGGGAAGAATTGGGACAAAAATTGGAAAATTTTTAAGGGACTTTGAAAAAATTTCAACTGGAATTTTAGCCATTTTTTGACGTGAAATTGTAAACATGTGGACATGGATTTTGAAAATTCTAGAGAGAATTTTAAAAGCTTCAAGAGAATTTCAACAATTTTGAGAGGGATTTGAAAAGTTTCAATGGGAATGGGAAGAATTGGGACAAAAATTGGAAAATTTTTAAGGGACTTTGAAAAAATTTCAACTGGAATTTTAGCCATTTTTTGACGTGAAATTGTAAACATGTGGACATGGATTTTGAAAATTCTAGAGAGAATTTTAAAAGCTTCAAGAGAATTTCAACAATTTTGAGAGGGATTTGAAAAGTTTCAATGGGAATGGGAAGAATTGGGACAAAAATTGGAAAATTTTTAAGGGACTTTGAAAAAATTTCAACTGGAATTTTAGCCATTTTTTGACGTGAAATTGTAAACATGTTGAAGTGGATTTTGAAAATTCTAGAGAGAATTTTAAAAGCTTCAAGAGAATTTCAACAATTTTGAGAGGGATTTGAAAAGTTTCAATGGGAATGGGAAGAATTGGGACAAAAATTGGAAAATTTTTAAGGGACTTTGAAAAAATTTCAACTGGAATTTTAGCAATTTTTTGACGTGAAATTGTAAACATGTTGAAGTGGATTTTGAAAATTCTAGAGAGAATTTTAAAAGCTTCAAGAGAATTTCAACAATTTGGAGAGGGATTTGAAAAGTTTCAATGGGAATGGGAAGAATTGGGACAAAAATTGGAAAATTTTTAAGGGACTTTGAAAAAATTTCAACTGGAATTTTAGCAATTTTTTGACGTGAAATTGTAAACATGTTGAAGTGGATTTTGAAAATTCTAGAGAGAATTTTAAAAGCTTCAACAGAATTTCAACAATTTTGAGAGGGATTTGAAAAGTTTCAATGGGAATGGGAAGAATTGGGACAAAAATTGGAAAATTTTTCAGGGACTTTGAAAAAATTTCAACTGGAATTTTAGCCATTTTTTGACGTGAAATTGTAAACATGTGGCCATGTATTTTGAAAATTCTAGAGAGAATTTTAAAAGCTTCAACAGAATTTCAACAATTTTGAGAGGGATTTGAAAAGTTTCAATGGGAATGGGAAGAATTGGGACAAAAATTGGAAAATTTTTAAGGGACTTTGAAAAAATTTCAACTGGAATTTTAGCCATTTTTTGACGTGAAATTGTGAACATGTGGACATGGATTTTGAAAATTCTAGAGAGAATTTTAAAAGCTTCAACAGAATTTCAACAATTTTGAGAGGGATTTGAAAAGTTTCAATGGGAATGGGAAGAATTGGGACAAAAATTGGAAAATATTTAAGGGACTTTGAAAACATTTCAACTGGAATTTTAGCCATTTTTTGACGTGAAATTGTAATCATGTGGACATGGATTTTGAAAATTCTAGAGAGAATTTTAAAAGCTTCAAGAGAATTTCAACAATTTTGAGAGGGATTTGAAAAGTTTCAATGGGAATGGGAAGAATTGGGACAAAAATTGGAAAATTTTTCAGGGACTTTGAAAAAGTTTCAACTGGAATTTTAGCCATTTTTTGACGTGAAATTGTAAACATGTGGCCATGTATTTTGAAAATTCTAGAGAGAATTTTAAAAGCTTCAAGAGAATTTCAACAATTTTGAGAGGGATTTGAAAAGTTTCAATGGGAATGGGAAGAATTGGGAAAAAATTGGAAAATTTTTAAGGGACTTTGAAAAAATTTCAACTGGAATTTTAGCAATTTTTTGACGTGAAATTGTAAACATGTTGAAGTGGATTTTGAAAATTCTAGAGAGAATTTTAAAAGCTTCAACAGAATTTCAACAATTTGGAGAGGGATTTGAAAAGTTTCAATGGGAATGGGAAGAATTGGGACAAAAATTGGAAAATTTTTAAGGGACTTTGAAAAAATTTCAACTGGAATTTTAGCCATTTTTTGACGTGAAATTGTAAACATGTGGACATGGATTTTGAAAATTCTAGAGAGAATTTTAAAAGCTTCAACAGAATTTCAACAATTTTGAGAGGGATTTGAAAAGTTTCAATGGGAATGGGAAGAATTGGGACAAAAATTGGAAAATATTTAAGGGACTTAGAAAAAATTTCAACTGGAATTTTAGCCATTTTTTGACGTGAAATTGTAATCATGTGGACATGGATTTTGAAAATTCTAGAGAGAATTTTAAAAGCTTCAACAGAATTTCAACAATTTTGAGAGGGATTTGAAAAGTTTCAATGGGAATGGGAAGAATTGGGACAAAAATTGGAAAATTTTTAAGGGACTTTGAAAAAATTTCAACTGGAATTTTAGCCATTTTTTGACGTGAAATTGTAAACATGTGGACATGGATTTTGAAAATTCTAGAGAGAATTTTAAAAGCTTCAAGAGAATTTCAACAATTTTGAGAGGGATTTGAAAAGTTTCAATGGGAATGGGAAGAATTGGGACAAAAATTGAAAAATTTTTAAGGGACTTTGAAAAAATTTCAACTGGAATTTTAGCCATTTTTTGACGTGAAATTGTAAACATGTGGCCATGGATTTTGAAAATTCTAGAGAGAATTTTAAAAGCTTCAACAGAATTTCAACAATTTTGAGAGGGATTTGAAAAGTTTCAATGGGAATGGGAAGAATTGGGACAAAAATTGGAAAATTTTTAAGGGACTTTGAAAAAATTTCAACTGGAATTTTAGCCATTTTTTGACGTGAAATTGTAAACATGTGGACATGGATTTTGAAAATTCTAGAGAGAATTTTAAAAGCTTCAACAGAATTTCAACAATTTTGAGAGGGATTTGAAAAGTTTCAATGGGAATGGGAAGAATTGGGACAAAAATTGGAAAATTTTTAAGGGACTTTGAAAAAATTTCAACTGGAATTTTAGCCATTTTTTGACGTGAAATTGTAAACATGTGGACATGGATTTTGAAAATTCTAGAGAGAATTTTAAAAGCTTCAAGAGAATTTCAACAATTTTGAGAGGGATTTGAAAAGTTTCAATGGGAATGGGAAGAATTGGGACAAAAATTGGAAAATTTTTAAGGGACTTTGAAAAAATTTCAACTGGAATTTTAGCCATTTTTTGACGTGAAATTGTAAACATGTTGAAGTGGATTTTGAAAATTCTAGAGAGAATTTTAAAAGCTTCAAGAGAATTTCAACAATTTTGAGAGGGATTTGAAAAGTTTCAATGGGAATGGGAAGAATTGGGACAAAAATTGGAAAATTTTTAAGGGACTTTGAAAAAATTTCAACTGGAATTTTAGCAATTTTTTGACGTGAAATTGTAAACATGTTGAAGTGGATTTTGAAAATTCTAGAGAGAATTTTAAAAGCTTCAAGAGAATTTCAACAATTTGGAGAGGGATTTGAAAAGTTTCAATGGGAATGGGAAGAATTGGGACAAAAATTGGAAAATTTTTAAGGGACTTTGAAAAAATTTCAACTGGAATTTTAGCAATTTTTTGACGTGAAATTGTAAACATGTTGAAGTGGATTTTGAAAATTCTAGAGAGAATTTTAAAAGCTTCAACAGAATTTCAACAATTTTGAGAGGGATTTGAAAAGTTTCAATGGGAATGGGAAGAATTGGGACAAAAATTGGAAAATTTTTCAGGGACTTTGAAAAAATTTCAACTGGAATTTTAGCCATTTTTTGACGTGAAATTGTAAACATGTGGCCATGTATTTTGAAAATTCTAGAGAGAATTTTAAAAGCTTCAACAGAATTTCAACAATTTTGAGAGGGATTTGAAAAGTTTCAATGGGAATGGGAAGAATTGGGACAAAAATTGGAAAATTTTTAAGGGACTTTGAAAAAATTTCAACTGGAATTTTAGCCATTTTTTGACGTGAAATTGTGAACATGTGGACATGGATTTTGAAAATTCTAGAGAGAATTTTAAAAGCTTCAACAGAATTTCAACAATTTTGAGAGGGATTTGAAAAGTTTCAATGGGAATGGGAAGAATTGGGACAAAAATTGGAAAATATTTAAGGGACTTTGAAAACATTTCAACTGGAATTTTAGCCATTTTTTGACGTGAAATTGTAATCATGTGGACATGGATTTTGAAAATTCTAGAGAGAATTTTAAAAGCTTCAAGAGAATTTCAACAATTTTGAGAGGGATTTGAAAAGTTTCAATGGGAATGGGAAGAATTGGGACAAAAATTGGAAAATTTTTCAGGGACTTTGAAAAAGTTTCAACTGGAATTTTAGCCATTTTTTGACGTGAAATTGTAAACATGTGGCCATGTATTTTGAAAATTCTAGAGAGAATTTTAAAAGCTTCAAGAGAATTTCAACAATTTGGAGAGGGATTTGAAAAGTTTCAATGGGAATGGGAAGAATTGGGAAAAAATTGGAAAATTTTTAAGGGACTTTGAAAAAATTTCAACTGGAATTTTAGCCATTTTTTGACGTGAAATTGTAAACATGTTGAAGTGGATTTTGAAAATTCTAGAGAGAATTTTAAAAGCTTCAAGAGAATTTCAACAATTTGGAGAGGGATTTGAAAAGTTTCAATGGGAATGGGAAGAATTGGGACAAAAATTGGAAAATTTTTAAGGGACTTTGAAAAAATTTCAACTGGAATTTTAGCCATTTTTTGACGTGAAATTGTGAACATGTGGCCATGGATTTTGAAAATTCTAGAGAGAATTTTAAAAGCTTCAACAGAATTTCAACAATTTTGAGAGGGATTTGAAAAGTTTCAATGGGAATGGGAAGAATTGGGACAAAAATTGGAAAATTTTTAAGGGACTTTGAAAAAATTTCAACTGGAATTTTAGCCATTTTTTGACATGAAATTGTAAACATGTGGCCATGGATTTTGAAAATTCTAGAGAGAATTTTAAAAGCTTCAAGAGAATTTCAACAATTTTGAGAGGGATTTGAAAAGTTTCAATGGGAATGGGAAGAATTGGGACAAAAATTGGAAAATTTTTAAGGGACTTTGAAAAAATTTCAACGGGAATTTTAGCAATTTTTTGACGTGAAATTGTAAACATGTGGCCATGGATTTTGAAAATTCTAGAGAGAATTTTAAAAGCTTCAACAGAATTTCAACAGTTTTGAGAGGGATTTGAAAAGTTTCAATGGGAATGGGAAGAATTGGGACAAAAATTGGAAAATTTTTAAGGGACTTTGAAAAAATTTCAACTGGAATTTTAGCCATTTTTTATGTGAAATTGTAAACATGTGGACATGGATTTTGAAAATTCTAGAGAGAATTTTAAAAGCTTCAAGAGAATTTCAACAATTTGGAGAGGGATTTGAAAAGTTTCAATGGGAATGGGAAGAATTGGGACAAAAATTGGAAAATTTTTAAGGGACTTTGAAAAAATTTCAACTGGAATTTTAGCCATTTTTTGACGTGAAATTGTAAACATGTTGAAGTGGATTTTGAAAATTCTAGAGAGAATTTTAAAAGCTTCAACAGAATTTCAACAATTTTGAGAGGGATTTGAAAAGTTTCAATGGGAATGGGAAGAATTGGGACAAAAATTGGAAAATTTTTAAGGGACTTTGAAAAAATTTCAACTGGAATTTTAGCAATTTTTTGACGTGAAATTGTAAACATGTGGACATGGATTTTGAAAATTCTAGAGAGAATTTTAAAAGCTTCAAGAGAATTTCAACAATTTTGAGAGGGATTTGAAAAGTTTCAATGGGAATGGGAAGAATTGGGACAAAAATTGGAAAATTTTTAAGGGACTTTGAAAAAATTTCAACTGGAATTTTAGCCATTTTTTGACGTGAAATTGTAAACATGTGGCCATGGATTTTGAAAATTCTAGAGAGAATTTTAAAAGCTTCAAGAGAATTTCAACAATTTTGAGAGGGATTTGAAAAGTTTCAATGGGAATGGGAAGAATTGGGACAAAAATTGGAAAATTTTGAAGGGACTTTGAAAAAATTTCAACTGGAATTTTAGCCATTTTTTGACGTGAAATTGTAAACATGTGGCCATGGATTTTGAAAATTCTAGAGAGAATTTTAAAAGCTTCAAGAGAATTTCAACAATTTTGAGAGGGATTTGAAAAGTTTCAATGGGAATGGGAAGAATTGGGACAAAAATTGGAAAATTTTTAAGGGACTTTGAAAAAATTTCAACTGGAATTTTAGCCATTTTTTGACATGAAATTGTAAACATGTGGCCATGGATTTTGAAAATTCTAGAGAGAATTTTAAAAGCTTCAAGAGAATTTCAACAATTTTGAGAGGGATTTGAAAAGTTTCAATGGGAATGGGAAGAATTGGGACAAAAATTGGAAAATTTTTAAGGGACTTTGAAAAAATTTCAACTGGAATTTTAGCCATTTTTTGACGTGAAATTGTAAACATGTGGCCATGGATTTTGAAAATTCTAGAGAGAATTTTAAAAGCTTCAACAGAATTTCAACAGTTTTGAGAGGGATTTGAAAAGTTTCAATGGGAATGGGAAGAATTGGGACAAAAATTGGAAAATTTTTAAGGGACTTTGAAAAAATTTCAACTGGAATTTTAGCCATTTTTTATGTGAAATTGTAAACATGTTGAAGTGGATTTTGAAAATTCTAGAGAGAATTTTAAAAGCTTCAACAGAATTTCAACAGTTTTGAGAGGGATTTGAAAAGTTTCAATGGGAATGGGAAGAATTGGGACAAAAATTGGAAAATTTTTAAGGGACTTTGAAAAAATTTCAACTGGAATTTTAGCCATTTTTTGACGTGAAATTGTAAACATGTAGACATGGATTTTGAAAATTCTAGAGAAAATTTTAAAAGCTTCAAGAGAATTTCAACAATTTTGAGAGGGATTTGAAAAGTTTCAATGGGAATGGGAAGAATTGGGACAAAAATTGGAAAATTTTTAAGGGACTTTGAAAAAATTTCAACTGGAATTTTAGCAATTTTTTGACGTGAAATTGTAAACATGTTGAAGTGGATTTTGAAAATTCTAGAGAGAATTTTAAAAGCTTCAAGAGAATTTCAACAATTTTGAGAGGGATTTGAAAAGTTTCAATGGGAATGGGAAGAATTGGGACAAAAATTGGAAAATTTTTAAGGGACTTTGAAAAAATTTCAACTGGAATTTTAGCAATTTTTTTACGTGAAATTGTAAACATGTGGCCATGGATTTTGAAAATTCTAGAATGAATTTTAAAAGCTTCAACAGAATTTCAACAATTTTGAGAGGGATTTGAAAAGTTTCAATGGGAATGGGAAGAATTGGGACAAAAATTGGAAAATTTTTAAGGGACTTTGAAAAAATGTCAACTGGAATTTTAGCCATTTTTTGACGTGAAATTGTAAACATGTGGACATGGATTTTGAAAATTCTAGAGAGAATTTTAAAGGCTTCAAGAGAATTTCAACAATTTTGAGAGGGATTTGAAAAGTTTCAATGGGAATGGGAAGAATTGGGACAAAAATTGGAAAATTTTTAAGGGACTTTGAAAAAATTTCAACTGGAATTTTAGCCATTTTTTGACGTGAAATTGTAAACATGTGGACATGGATTTTGAAAATTCTAGAGAGAATTTTAAAAGCTTCAACAGAATTTCAACACTTTTGAGAGGGATTTGAAAAGTTTCAGTGGGAATGGGAAGAATTGGGACAAAAATTGGAAAATTTTTAAGGGACTTTGAAAAAATTTCAACTGGAATTTTAGCCATTTTTTGACGTGAAATTGTAAACATGTGGACATGGATTTTGAAAATTCTAGAGAGAATTTTAAAAGCTTCAACAGAATTTCAACAATTTTGAGAGGGATTTGAAAAGTTTCAATGGGAATGGGAAGAATTGGGACAAAAATTGGAAAATATTTAAGGGACTTTGAAAACATTTCAACTGGAATTTTAGCCATTTTTTGACGTGAAATTGTAATCATGTGGACATGGATTTTGAAAATTCTAGAGAGAATTTTAAAAGCTTCAACAGAATTTCAACACTTTGGAGAGGGATTTGAAAAGTTTCAATGGGAATGGGAAGAATTGGGACAAAAATTGGAAAATTTTTAAGGGACTTTGAAAAAATTTCAACTGGAATTTTAGCAATTTTTTGACGTGAAATTGTAAACATGTGGACATGGATTTTGAAAATTCTAGAGAGAATTTTAAAAGCTTCAAGAGAATTTCAACAATTTTGAGAGGGATTTGAAAAGTTTCAATGGGAATGGGAAGAATTGGGACAAAAATTGGAAAATTTTTAAGGGACTTTGAAAAAATTTCAACTGGAATTTTAGCCATTTTTTGACGTGAAATTGTAAACGTGTTGAAGTGGATTTTGAAAATTCTAGAGAGAATTTTAAAAGCTTCAAGAGAATTTCAACAATTTTGAGAGGGATTTGAAAAGTTTCAATGGGAATGGGAAGAATTGGGACAAAAATTGGAAAATTTTTAAGGGACTTTGAAAAAATTTCAACTGGAATTTTAGCCATTTTTTGACGTGAAATTGTAAACATGTTGAAGTGGATTTTGAAAATTCTAGAGAGAATTTTAAAAGCTTCAAGAGAATTTCAACAATTTTGAGAGGGATTTGAAAAGTTTCAATGGGAATGGGAAGAATTGGGACAAAAATTGGAAAATTTTTAAGGGACTTTGAAAAAATTTCAACTGGAATTTTAGCAATTTTTTGACGTGAAATTGTAAACATGTGGCCATGGATTTTGAAAATTCTAGAGAGAATTTTAAAAGCTTCAAGAGAATTTCAACAATTTTGAGAGGGATTTGAAAAGTTTCAATGGGAATGGGAAGAATTGGGACAAAAATTGGAAAATTTTTAAGGGACTTTGAAAAAATGTCAACTGGAATTTTAGCCATTTTTTGACGTGAAATTGTAATCATGTGGCCATGGATTTTGAAAATTCTAGAGAGAATTTTAAAAGCTTCAACAGAATTTCAACAGTTTTGAGAGGGATTTGAAAAGTTTCAATGGGAATGGGAAGAATTGGGACAAAAATTGGAAAATTTTTCAGGGACTTTGAAAAAATTTCAACTGGAATTTTAGCCATTTTTTGACGTGAAATTGTAAACATGTGGACATGGATTTTGAAAATTCTAGAGAGAATTTTAAAAGCTTCAACAGAATTTCTACAATTTTGAGAGGGATTTGAAAAGTTTCAATGGGAATGGGAAGAATTGGGACAAAAATTGGAAAATTTTTAAGGGACTTTGAAAAAATTTCAACTGGAATTTTAGCCATTTTTTGACGTGAAATTGTAAACATGTGGACATGGATTTTGAAAATTCTAGAGAGAATTTTAAAAGCTTCAAGAGAATTTCAACAATTTTGAGAGGGATTTGAAAAGTTTCAATGGGAAAGGGAAGAATTGGGACAAAAATTGGAAAATTTTTAAGGGACTTTGAAAAAATTTCAACTGGAATTTTAGCCATTTTTTGACGTGAAATTGTAATCATGTGGACATGGATTTTGAAAATTCTAGAGAGAATTTTAAAAGCTTCAACAGAATTTCAACAATTTTGAGAGGGATTTGAAAAGTTTCAATGGGAATGGGAAGAATTGGGACAAAAATTGGAAAATTTTTAAGGGACTTCGAAAAAATTTCAACTGGAATTTTAGCCATTTTTTGACGTGAAATTGTAAACGTGGCCATGGATTTTGAAAATTCTAGAGAGAATTTTAAAAGCTTCAAGAGAATTTCAACAATTTTGAGAGGGATTTGAAAAGTTTCAATGGGAATGGGAAGAATTGGGACAAAAATTGGAAAATTTTTAAGGGACTTTGAAAAAATTTCAACTGGAATTTTAGCCATTTTTTGACGTGAAATTGTAAACATGTGGCCATGGATTTTGAAAATTCTAGAGAGAATTTTAAAAGCTTCAACAGAATTTCAACAATTTTGAGAGGGATTTGAAAAGTTTCAATGGGAATGGGAAGAATTGGGACAAAAATTGGAAAATTTTGAAGGGACTTTGAAAAAATTTCAACTGGAATTTTAGCCATTTTTTGACGTGAAATTGTAAACATGTGGCCATGGATTTTGAAAATTCTAGAGAGAATTTTAAAAGCTTCAAGAGAATTTCAACAATTTTGAGAGGGATTTGAAAAGTTTCAATGGGAATGGGAAGAATTGGGACAAAAATTGGAAAATTTTTAAGGGACTTTGAAAAAATTTCAACTGGAATTTTAGCCATTTTTTGACATGAAATTGTAAACATGTGGCCATGGATTTTGAAAATTCTAGAGAGAATTTTAAAAGCTTCAAGAGAATTTCAACAATTTTGAGAGGGATTTGAAAAGTTTCAATGGGAATGGGAAGAATTGGGACAAAAATTGGAAAATTTTTAAGGGACTTTGAAAAAATTTCAACTGGAATTTTAGCCATTTTTTGACGTGAAATTGTAAACATGTGGCCATGGATTTTGAAAATTCTAGAGAGAATTTTAAAAGCTTCAACAGAATTTCAACAGTTTTGAGAGGGATTTGAAAAGTTTCAATGGGAATGGGAAGAATTGGGACAAAAATTGGAAAATTTTTAAGGGACTTTGAAAAAATTTCAACTGGAATTTTAGCCATTTTTTATGTGAAATTGTAAACATGTTGAAGTGGATTTTGAAAATTCTAGAGAGAATTTTAAAAGCTTCAACAGAATTTCAACAGTTTTGAGAGGGATTTGAAAAGTTTCAATGGGAATGGGAAGAATTGGGACAAAAATTGGAAAATTTTTAAGGGACTTTGAAAAAATTTCAACTGGAATTTTAGCCATTTTTTGACGTGAAATTGTAAACATGTAGACATGGATTTTGAAAATTCTAGAGAAAATTTTAAAAGCTTCAAGAGAATTTCAACAATTTTGAGAGGGATTTGAAAAGTTTCAATGGGAATGGGAAGAATTGGGACAAAAATTGGAAAATTTTTAAGGGACTTTGAAAAAATTTCAACTGGAATTTTAGCAATTTTTTGACGTGAAATTGTAAACATGTTGAAGTGGATTTTGAAAATTCTAGAGAGAATTTTAAAAGCTTCAAGAGAATTTCAACAATTTTGAGAGGGATTTGAAAAGTTTCAATGGGAATGGGAAGAATTGGGACAAAAATTGGAAAATTTTTAAGGGACTTTGAAAAAATTTCAACTGGAATTTTAGCAATTTTTTTACGTGAAATTGTAAACATGTGGCCATGGATTTTGAAAATTCTAGAATGAATTTTAAAAGCTTCAACAGAATTTCAACAATTTTGAGAGGGATTTGAAAAGTTTCAATGGGAATGGGAAGAATTGGGACAAAAATTGGAAAATTTTTAAGGGACTTTGAAAAAATGTCAACTGGAATTTTAGCCATTTTTTGACGTGAAATTGTAAACATGTGGACATGGATTTTGAAAATTCTAGAGAGAATTTTAAAGGCTTCAAGAGAATTTCAACAATTTTGAGAGGGATTTGAAAAGTTTCAATGGGAATGGGAAGAATTGGGACAAAAATTGGAAAATTTTTAAGGGACTTTGAAAAAATTTCAACTGGAATTTTAGCCATTTTTTGACGTGAAATTGTAAACATGTGGACATGGATTTTGAAAATTCTAGAGAGAATTTTAAAAGCTTCAACAGAATTTCAACACTTTTGAGAGGGATTTGAAAAGTTTCAGTGGGAATGGGAAGAATTGGGACAAAATTGGAAAATTTTTAAG
Source organism: Streptopelia decaocto (assembly GCF_964273445.1). NCBI lineage: Eukaryota > Metazoa > Chordata > Aves > Columbiformes > Columbidae > Streptopelia > Streptopelia decaocto. The sequence continues at coordinate 10,103 of NW_028117218.1, read as the reverse complement.
GGACTTTGAAAAAATTTCAACTGGAATTTTAGCCATTTTTTGACGTGAAATTGTAAACATGTGGACATGGATTTTGAAAATTCTAGAGAGAATTTTAAAAGCTTCAACAGAATTTCAACAATTTTGAGAGGGATTTGAAAAGTTTCAATGGGAATGGGAAGAATTGGGACAAAAATTGGAAAATATTTAAGGGACTTTGAAAACATTTCAACTGGAATTTTAGCCATTTTTTGACGTGAAATTGTAATCATGTGGACATGGATTTTGAAAATTCTAGAGAGAATTTTAAAAGCTTCAACAGAATTTCAACACTTTGGAGAGGGATTTGAAAAGTTTCAATGGGAATGGGAAGAATTGGGACAAAAATTGGAAAATTTTTAAGGGACTTTGAAAAAATTTCAACTGGAATTTTAGCAATTTTTTGACGTGAAATTGTAAACATGTGGACATGGATTTTGAAAATTCTAGAGAGAATTTTAAAAGCTTCAAGAGAATTTCAACAATTTTGAGAGGGATTTGAAAAGTTTCAATGGGAATGGGAAGAATTGGGACAAAAATTGGAAAATTTTTAAGGGACTTTGAAAAAATTTCAACTGGAATTTTAGCCATTTTTTGACGTGAAATTGTAAACATGTTGAAGTGGATTTTGAAAATTCTAGAGAGAATTTTAAAAGCTTCAAGAGAATTTCAACAATTTTGAGAGGGATTTGAAAAGTTTCAATGGGAATGGGAAGAATTGGGACAAAAATTGGAAAATTTTTAAGGGACTTTGAAAAAATTTCAACTGGAATTTTAGCCATTTTTTGACGTGAAATTGTAAACATGTTGAAGTGGATTTTGAAAATTCTAGAGAGAATTTTAAAAGCTTCAAGAGAATTTCAACAATTTTGAGAGGGATTTGAAAAGTTTCAATGGGAATGGGAAGAATTGGGACAAAAATTGGAAAATTTTTAAGGGACTTTGAAAAAATTTCAACTGGAATTTTAGCAATTTTTTGACGTGAAATTGTAAACATGTGGCCATGGATTTTGAAAATTCTAGAGAGAATTTTAAAAGCTTCAAGAGAATTTCAACAATTTTGAGAGGGATTTGAAAAGTTTCAATGGGAATGGGAAGAATTGGGACAAAAATTGGAAAATTTTTAAGGGACTTTGAAAAAATGTCAACTGGAATTTTAGCCATTTTTTGACGTGAAATTGTAATCATGTGGCCATGGATTTTGAAAATTCTAGAGAGAATTTTAAAAGCTTCAACAGAATTTCAACAGTTTTGAGAGGGATTTGAAAAGTTTCAATGGGAATGGGAAGAATTGGGACAAAAATTGGAAAATTTTTCAGGGACTTTGAAAAAATTTCAACTGGAATTTTAGCCATTTTTTGACGTGAAATTGTAAACATGTGGACATGGATTTTGAAAATTCTAGAGAGAATTTTAAAAGCTTCAACAGAATTTCTACAATTTTGAGAGGGATTTGAAAAGTTTCAATGGGAATGGGAAGAATTGGGACAAAAATTGGAAAATTTTTAAGGGACTTTGAAAAAATTTCAACTGGAATTTTAGCCATTTTTTGACGTGAAATTGTAAACATGTGGCCATGGATTTTGAAAATTCTAGAGAGAATTTTAAAAGCTTCAACAGAATTTCAACAATTTTGAGAGGGATTTGAAAAGTTTCAATGGGAAAGGGAAGAATTGGGACAAAAATTGGAAAATTTTTAAGGGACTTTGAAAAAATTTCAACTGGAATTTTAGCCATTTTTTGACGTGAAATTGTAATCATGTGGACATGGATTTTGAAAATTCTAGAGAGAATTTTAAAAGCTTCAACAGAATTTCAACAATTTTGAGAGGGATTTGAAAAGTTTCAATGGGAATGGGAAGAATTGGGACAAAAATTGGAAAATTTTTAAGGGACTTCGAAAAAATTTCAACTGGAATTTTAGCCATTTTTTGACGTGAAATTGTAAACGTGGCCATGGATTTTGAAAATTCTAGAGAGAATTTTAAAAGCTTCAAGAGAATTTCAACAATTTTGAGAGGGATTTGAAAAGTTTCAATGGGAATGGGAAGAATTGGGACAAAAATTGGAAAATTTTTAAGGGACTTTGAAAAAATTTCAACTGGAATTTTAGCAATTTTTTGACGTGAAATTGTAAACATGTTGAAGTGGATTTTGAAAATTCTAGAGAGAATTTTAAAAGCTTCAAGAGAATTTCAACAATTTTGAGAGGGATTTGAAAAGTTTCAATGGGAATGGGAAGAATTGGGACAAAAATTGGAAAATTTTTAAGGGACTTTGAAAAAATTTCAACTGGAATTTTAGCCATTTTTTGACGTGAAATTGTAAACATGTGGACATGGATTTTGAAAATTCTAGAGAGAATTTTAAAAGCTTCAACAGAATTTCAACACTTTTGAGAGGGATTTGAAAAGTTTCAGTGGGAATGGGAAGAATTGGGACAAAAATTGGAAAATTTTTAAGGGACTTTGAAAAAATTTCAACTGGAATTTTAGCCATTTTTTGACGTGAAATTGTAAACATGTGGACATGGATTTTGAAAATTCTAGAGAGAATTTTAAAAGCTTCAAGAGAATTTCAACAATTTTGAGAGGGATTTGAAAAGTTTCAATGGGAATGGGAAGAATTGGGACAAAAATTGGAAAATATTTAAGGGACTTTGAAAACATTTCAACTGGAATTTTAGCCATTTTTTGACGTGAAATTGTAATCATGTGGACATGGATTTTGAAAATTCTAGAGAGAATTTTAAAAGCTTCAACAGAATTTCAACAATTTTGAGAGGGATTTGAAAAGTTTCAATGGGAATGGGAAGAATTGGGACAAAAATTGGAAAATTTTTAAGGGACTTTGAAAAAATTTCAACTGGAATTTTAGCAATTTTTTGACGTGAAATTGTAAACATGTGGACATGGATTTTGAAAATTCTAGAGAGAATTTTAAAAGCTTCAAGAGAATTTCAACAATTTTGAGAGGGATTTGAAAAGTTTCAATGGGAATGGAAGAATTGGGACAAAAATTGGAAAATTTTTAAGGGACTTTGAAAAAATTTCAACTGGAATTTTAGCCATTTTTTGACGTGAAATTGTAAACATGTTGAAGTGGATTTTGAAAATTCTAGAGAGAATTTTAAAAGCTTCAAGAGAATTTCAACAATTTTGAGAGGGATTTGAAAAGTTTCAATGGGAATGGGAAGAATTGGGACAAAAATTGGAAAATTTTTAAGGGACTTTGAAAAAATTTCAACTGGAATTTTAGCCATTTTTTGACGTGAAATTGTAAACATGTTGAAGTGGATTTTGAAAATTCTAGAGAGAATTTTAAAAGCTTCAAGAGAATTTCAACAATTTTGAGAGGGATTTGAAAAGTTTCAATGGGAATGGGAAGAATTGGGACAAAAATTGGAAAATTTTTAAGGGACTTTGAAAAAATTTCAACTGGAATTTTAGCAATTTTTTGACGTGAAATTGTAAACATGTGGCCATGGATTTTGAAAATTCTAGAGAGAATTTTAAAAGCTTCAAGAGAATTTCAACAATTTTGAGAGGGATTTGAAAAGTTTCAATGGGAATGGGAAGAATTGGGACAAAAATTGGAAAATTTTTAAGGGACTTTGAAAAAATGTCAACTGGAATTTTAGCCATTTTTTGACGTGAAATTGTAATCATGTGGCCATGGATTTTGAAAATTCTAGAGAGAATTTTAAAAGCTTCAACAGAATTTCAACAGTTTTGAGAGGGATTTGAAAAGTTTCAATGGGAATGGGAAGAATTGGGACAAAAATTGGAAAATTTTTCAGGGACTTTGAAAAAATTTCAACTGGAATTTTAGCCATTTTTTGACGTGAAATTGTAAACATGTGGACATGGATTTTGAAAATTCTAGAGAGAATTTTAAAAGCTTCAACAGAATTTCTACAATTTTGAGAGGGATTTGAAAAGTTTCAATGGGAATGGGAAGAATTGGGACAAAAATTGGAAAATTTTTAAGGGACTTTGAAAAAATTTCAACTGGAATTTTAGCCATTTTTTGACGTGAAATTGTAAACATGTGGACATGGATTTTGAAAATTCTAGAGAGAATTTTAAAAGCTTCAAGAGAATTTCAACAATTTTGAGAGGGATTTGAAAAGTTTCAATGGGAAAGGGAAGAATTGGGACAAAAATTGGAAAATTTTTAAGGGACTTTGAAAAAATTTCAACTGGAATTTTAGCCATTTTTTGACGTGAAATTGTAATCATGTGGACATGGATTTTGAAAATTCTAGAGAGAATTTTAAAAGCTTCAACAGAATTTCAACAATTTTGAGAGGGATTTGAAAAGTTTCAATGGGAATGGGAAGAATTGGGACAAAAATTGGAAAATTTTTAAGGGACTTCGAAAAAATTTCAACTGGAATTTTAGCCATTTTTTGACGTGAAATTGTAAACATGTGGCCATGGATTTTGAAAATTCTAGAGAGAATTTTAAAAGCTTCAACAGAATTTCAACAATTTTGAGAGGGATTTGAAAAGTTTCAATGGGAATGGGAAGAATTGGGACAAAAATTGGAAAATTTTTAAGGGACTTTGAAAAAATTTCAACTGGAATTTTAGCCATTTTTTGACGTGAAATTGTAAACATGTGGCCATGGATTTTGAAAATTCTAGAGAGAATTTTAAAAGCTTCAAGAGAATTTCAACAATTTTGAGAGGGATTTGAAAAGTTTCAATGGGAATGGGAAGAATTGGGACAAAAATTGGAAAATTTTTAAGGGACTTTGAAAAAATTTCAACTGGAATTTTAGCCATTTTTTGACGTGAAATTGTAAACATGTGGCCATGTATTTTGAAAATTCTAGAGAGAATTTTAAAAGCTTCAAGAGAATTTCAACAATTTTGAGAGGGATTTGAAAAGTTTCAATGGGAATGGGAAGAATTGGGACAAAAATTGGAAAATTTTTAAGGGACTTTGAAAAAATTTCAACTGGAATTTTAGCCATTTCTTTATGTGAAATTGTAAACATGTGGCCATGGATTTTGAAAATTCTAGAGAGAATTTTAAAAGCTTCAAGAGAATTTCAACAATTTTGAGAGGGATTTGAAAAGTTTCAATGGGAATGGGAAGAATTGGGACAAAAATTGGAAAATTTTTAAGGGACTTTGAAAAAATTTCAACTGGAATTTTAGCAATTTTTTGACGTGAAATTGTAAACATGTTGAAGTGGATTTTGAAAATTCTAGAGAGAATTTTAAAAGCTTCAAGAGAATTTCAACAATTTTGAGAGGGATTTGAAAAGTTTCAATGGGAATGGGAAGAATTGGGACAAAAATTGGAAAATTTTTAAGGGACTTTGAAAAAATTTCAACTGGAATTTTAGCCATTTTTTGACGTGAAATTGTAAACATGTGGCCATGGATTTTGAAAATTCTAGAGAGAATTTTAAAAGCTTCAACAGAATTTCAACAATTTTGAGAGGGATTTGAAAAGTTTCAATGGGAATGGGAAGAATTGGGACAAAAATTGGAAAATTTTTAAGGGACTTTGAAAAAATTTCAACTGGAATTTTAGCCATTTTTTGACGTGAAATTGTAAACATGTGGCCATGGATTTTGAAAATTCTAGAGAGAATTTTAAAAGCTTCAACAGAATTTCAACAGTTTTGAGAGGGATTTGAAAAGTTTCAATGGGAATGGGAAGAATTGGGACAAAAATTGGAAAATTTTTAAGGGACTTTGAAAAAATTTCAACTGGAATTTTAGCAATTTTTTTACGTGAAATTGTAAACATGTGGCCATGGATTTTGAAAATTCTAGAGAGAATTTTAAAAGCTTCAACAGAATTTCAACAATTTTGAGAGGGATTTGAAAAGTTTCAATGGGAATGGGAAGAATTGGGACAAAAATTGGAAAATTTTTAAGGGACTTTGAAAAAATTTCAACTGGAATTTTAGCCATTTTTTGACGTGAAATTGTAAACATGTGGACATGGATTTTGAAAATTCTAGAGAGAATTTTAAAAGCTTCAAGAGAATTTCAACAATTTTGAGAGGGATTTGAAAAGTTTCAATGGGAATGGGAAGAATTGGGACAAAAATTGGAAAATTTTTAAGGGACTTTGAAAAAATTTCAACTGGAATTTTAGCCATTTTTGACGTGAAATTGTAAACATGTGGACATGGATTTTGAAAATTCTAGAGAGAATTTTAAAAGCTTCAACAGAATTTCAACAATTTTGAGAGGGATTTGAAAAGTTTCAATGGGAATGGGAAGAATTGGGACAAAAATTGGAAAATTTTTCAGGGACTTTGAAAAAATTTCAACTGGAATTTTAGCCATTTTTTGACGTGAAATTGTAAACATGTGGACATGGATTTTGAAAATTCTAGAGAGAATTTTAAAAGCTTCAACAGAATTTCAACAATTTTGAGAGGGATTTGAAAAGTTTCAATGGGAATGGGAAGAATTGGGACAAAAATTGGAAAATTTTTAAGGGACTTTGAAAAAATTTCAACTGGAATTTTAGCCATTTTTTGACGTGAAATTGTAAACATGTGGACATGGATTTTGAAAATTCTAGAGAGAATTTTAAAAGCTTCAAGAGAATTTCAACAATTTTGAGAGGGATTTGAAAAGTTTCAATGGGAATGGGAAGAATTGGGACAAAAATTGGAAAATTTTTAAGGGACTTTGAAAAAATTTCAACTGGAATTTTAGCCATTTTTTGACGTGAAATTGTAAACATGTTGAAGTGGATTTTGAAAATTCTAGAGAGAATTTTAAAAGCTTCAACACAATTTCAACAATTTTGAGAGGGATTTGAAAAGTTTCAATGGGAATGGGAAGAATTGGGACAAAAATTGGAAAATTTTTAAGGGACTTTGAAAAAATTTCAACTGGAATTTTAGCCATTTTTTTATGTGGAATTGTAAACATGTGGCCATGGATTTTGAAAATTCTAGAGAGAATTTTAAAAGCTTCAACAGAATTTCAACAGTTTTGAGAGGGATTTGAAAAGTTTCAATGGGAATGGGAAGAATTGGGACAAAAATTGGAAAATTTTTAAGGGACTTTGAAAAAATTTCAACTGGAATTTTAGCAATTTTTTGACGTGAAATTGTAAACATGTGGCCATGGATTTTGAAAATTCTAGAGAGAATTTTAAAAGCTTCAAGAGAATTTCAACAATTTTGAGAGGGATTTGAAAAGTTTCAATGGGAATGGGAAGAATTGGGACAAAAATTGGAAAATTTTTCAGGGACTTTGAAAAAAGTTCAACTGGAATTTTAGCAATTTTTTGACGTGAAATTGTAAACATGTGGACATGGATTTTGAAAATTCTAGAGAGAATTTTAAAAGCTTCAAGAGAATTTCAACAATTTGGAGAGGGATTTGAAAAGTTTCAATGGGAATGGGAAGAATTGGGACAAAAATTGGAAAATTTTTAAGGGACTTTGAAAAATTTCAACTGGAATTTTAGCCATTTTTTGACGTGAAATTGTAAACATGTGGACATGGATTTTGAAAATTCTAGAGAGAATTTTAAAAGCTTCAACAGAATTTCAACAATTTGGAGAGGGATTTGAAAAGTTTCAATGGGAATGGGAAGAATTGGGACAAAAATTGGAAAATTTTTCAGGGACTTTGAAAAAATTTCAACTGGAATTTTAGCCATTTTTTGACGTGAAATTGTAAACATGTGGACATGGATTTTGAAAATTCTAGAGAGAATTTTAAAAGCTTCAAGAGAATTTCAACAATTTTGAGAGGGATTTGAAAAGTTTCAATGGGAATGGGAAGAATTGGGACAAAAATTGGAAAATTTTTAAGGGACTTTGAAAAAATTTCAACTGGAATTTTAGCCATTTTTTGACATGAAATTGTAAACATGTGGACATGGATTTTGAAAATTCTAGAGAGAATTTTAAAAGCTTCAAGAGAATTTCAACAATTTTGAGAGGGATTTGAAAAGTTTCAATGGGAATGGGAAGAATTGGGACAAAAATTGGAAAATTTTTAAGGGACTTTGAAAAAATTTCAACTGGAATTTTAGCCATTTTTTGACGTGAAATTGTAAACATGTGGACATGGATTTTGAAAATTCTAGAGAGAATTTTAAAAGCTTCAAGAGAATTTCAACAATTTTGAGAGGGATTTGAAAAGTTTCAATGGGAATGGGAAGAATTGGGACAAAAATTGGAAAATTTTTAAGGGACTTTGAAAAAATTTCAACTGGAATTTTAGCAATTTTTTGACGTGAAATTGTAAACATGTGGCCATGGATTTTGAAAATTCTAGAGAGAATTTTAAAAGCTTCAAGAGAATTTCAACAATTTTGAGAGGGATTTGAAAAGTTTCAATGGGAATGGGAAGAATTGGGACAAAAATTGGAAAATTTTTAAGGGACTTTGAAAAAATTTCAACTGGAATTTTAGCCATTTTTTGACGTGAAATTGTAAACATGTGGACATGGATTTTGAAAATTCTAGAGAGAATTTTAAAAGCTTCAACAGAATTTCAACAATTTGGAGAGGGATTTGAAAAGTTTCAATGGGAATGGGAAGAATTGGGACAAAAATTGGAAAATTTTTCAGGGACTTTGAAAAAATTTCAACTGGAATTTTAGCCATTTTTTGACGTGAAATTGTAAACATGTGGACATGGATTTTGAAAATTCTAGAGAGAATTTTAAAAGCTTCAAGAGAATTTCAACAATTTTGAGAGGGATTTGAAAAGTTTCAATGGGAATGGGAAGAATTGGGACAAAAATTGGAAAATATTTAAGGGACTTTGAAAAAATTTCAACTGGAATTTTAGCCATTTTTTGACGTGAAATTGTAAACATGTGGCCATGGATTTTGAAAATTCTAGAGAGAATTTTAAAAGCTTCAACAGAATTTCAACAATTTTGAGAGGGATTTGAAAAGTTTCAATGGGAATGGGAAGAATTGGGACAAAAATTGGAAAATTTTTAAGGGACTTTGAAAAAATTTCAACTGGAATTTTAGCCATTTTTTGACGTGAAATTGTAAACATGTTGAAGTGGATTTTGAATATTCTAGAGAGAATTTTAAAAGCTTCAAGAGAATTTCAACAATTTTGAGAGGGATTTGAAAAGTTTCAATGGGAATGGGAAGAATTGGGACAAAAATTGGAAAATTTTTCAGGGACTTTGAAAAAAGTTCAACTGGAATTTTAGCAATTTTTTGACGTGAAATTGTAAACATGTGGACATGGATTTTGAAAATTCTAGAGAGAATTTTAAAAGCTTCAAGAGAATTTCAACAATTTGGAGAGGGATTTGAAAAGTTTCAATGGGAATGGGAAGAATTGGGACAAAAATTGGAAAATTTTTAAGGGACTTTGAAAAAATTTCAACTGGAATTTTAGCCATTTTTTGACGTGAAATTGTAAACATGTGGACATGGATTTTGAAAATTCTAGAGAGAATTTTAAAAGCTTCAACAGAATTTCAACAATTTGGAGAGGGATTTGAAAAGTTTCAATGGGAATGGGAAGAATTGGGACAAAAATTGGAAAATTTTTCAGGGACTTTGAAAAAATTTCAACTGGAATTTTAGCCATTTTTTGACGTGAAATTGTAAACATGTGGACATGGATTTTGAAAATTCTAGAGAGAATTTTAAAAGCTTCAAGAGAATTTCAACAATTTTGAGAGGGATTTGAAAAGTTTCAATGGGAATGGGAAGAATTGGGACAAAAATTGGAAAATTTTTAAGGGACTTTGAAAAAATTTCAACTGGAATTTTAGCCATTTTTTGACATGAAATTGTAAACATGTGGACATGGATTTTGAAAATTCTAGAGAGAATTTTAAAAGCTTCAAGAGAATTTCAACAATTTTGAGAGGGATTTGAAAAGTTTCAATGGGAATGGGAAGAATTGGGACAAAAATTGGAAAATTTTTAAGGGACTTTGAAAAAATTTCAACTGGAATTTTAGCCATTTTTTGACGTGAAATTGTAAACATGTGGACATGGATTTTGAAAATTCTAGAGAGAATTTTAAAAGCTTCAAGAGAATTTCAACAATTTTGAGAGGGATTTGAAAAGTTTCAATGGGAATGGGAAGAATTGGGACAAAAAT
>NW_028117219.1:0-19486 GCF_964273445.1 Streptopelia decaocto | reverse complement strand
TCAACAGAATTTCTACAATTTTGAGAGGGATTTGAAAAGTTTCAATGGGAATGGGAAGAATTGGGACAAAAATTGGAAAATTTTTCAGGGACTTTGAAAAAATTTCAACTGGAATTTTAGCCATTTTTTGACGTGAAATTGTAAACATGTGGACATGGATTTTGAAAATTCTAGAGAGAATTTTAAAAGCTTCAACAGAATTTCAACAATTTTGAGAGGGATTTGAAAAGTTTCAATGGGAATGGGAAGAATTGGGACAAAAATTGGAAAATTTTTAAGGGACTTTGAAAAAATTTCAACTGGAATTTTAGCCATTTTTTGACGTGAAATTGTAAACATGTGGACATGGATTTTGAAAATTCTAGAGAGAATTTTAAAAGCTTCAACAGAATTTCAACAATTTTGAGAGGGATTTGAAAAGTTTCAATGGGAATGGGAAGAATTGGGACAAAAATTGGAAAATTTTTAAGGGACTTTGAAAAAATTTCAACTGGAATTTTAGCCATTTTTTGACGTGAAATTGTAAACATGTGGACATGGATTTTGAAAATTCTAGAGAGAATTTTAAAAGCTTCAACAGAATTTCAACAATTTTGAGAGGGATTTGAAAAGTTTCAATGGGAATGGGAAGAATTGGGACAAAAATTGGAAAATTTTTAAGGGACTTTGAAAAAATTTCAACTGGAATTTTAGCCATTTTTTGACGTGAAATTGTAAACATGTGGACATGGATTTTGAAAATTCTAGAGAGAATTTTAAAAGCTTCAACAGAATTTCTACAATTTTGAGAGGGATTTGAAAAGTTTCAATGGGAATGGGAAGAATTGGGACAAAAATTGGAAAATTTTTAAGGGACTTTGAAAAAATTTCAACTGGAATTTTAGCCATTTTTTGACGTGAAATTGTAAACATGTGGACATGGATTTTGAAAATTCTAGAGAGAATTTTAAAAGCTTCAACAGAATTTCTACAATTTTGAGAGGGATTTGAAAAGTTTCAATGGGAATGGGAAGAATTGGGACAAAAATTGGAAAATTTTTAAGGGACTTAAAACATTTTTTGACGTGAAATTGTAAACATGTGGCCATGGATTTTGAAAATTCTAGAGAGAATTTTAAAAGCTTCAACAGAATTTCAACAATTTTGAGAGGGATTTGAAAAGTTTCAATGGGAATGGGAAGAATTGGGACAAAAATTGGAAAATTTTTAAGGGACTTTGAAAAAATTTCAACTGGAATTTTAGCCATTTTTTGACGTGAAATTGTAAACATGTGGCCATGGATTTTGAAAATTCTAGAGAGAATTTTAAAAGCTTCAACAGAATTTCAACAATTTTGAGAGGGATTTGAAAAGTTTCAATGGGAATGGGAAGAATTGGGACAAAAATTGGAAAATTTTTAAGGGACTTTGAAAAAATTTCAACTGGAATTTTAGCCATTTTTTGACGTGAAATTGTAAACATGTGGCCATGGATTTTGAAAATTCTAGAGAGAATTTTAAAAGCTTCAACAGAATTTCAACAATTTTGAGAGGGATTTGAAAAGTTTCAATGGGAATGGGAAGAATTGGGACAAAAATTGGAAAATTTTTAAGGGACTTTGAAAAAATTTCAACTGGAATTTTAGCCATTTTTTGACGTGAAATTGTAAACATGTGGACATGGATTTTGAAAATTCTAGAGAGAATTTTAAAAGCTTCAACAGAATTTCAACAATTTTGAGAGGGATTTGAAAAGTTTCAATGGGAATGGGAAGAATTGGGACAAAAATTGGAAAATTTTTAAGGGACTTTGAAAAAATTTCAACTGGAATTTTAGCCATTTTTTGACGTGAAATGGTAAACATGTGGACATGGATTTTGAAAATTCTAGAGAGAATTTTAAAAGCTTCAACAGAATTTCAACAATTTTGAGAGGGATTTGAAAAGTTTCAATGGGAATGGGAAGAATTGGGACAAAAATTGGAAAATTTTGAAGGGACTTTGAAAAAATTTCAACTGGAATTTTAGCCATTTTTTGACGTGAAATTGTAAACATGTGGACATGGATTTTGAAAATTCTAGAGAGAATTTTAAAAGCTTCAACAGAATTTCAACAATTTTGAGAGGGATTTGAAAAGTTTCAATGGGAATGGGAAGAATTGGGACAAAAATTGGAAAATTTTTAAGGGACTTTGAAAAAATTTCAACTGGAATTTTAGCCATTTTTTGACGTGAAATTGTAAACATGTGGCCATGGATTTTGAAAATTCTAGAGAGAATTTTAAAAGCTTCAACAGAATTTCTACAATTTTGAGAGGGATTTGAAAAGTTTCAATGGGAATGGGAAGAATTGGGACAAAAATTGGAAAATTTTTAAGGGACTTTGAAAACATTTCAACTGGAATTTTAGCCATTTTTTGACGTGAAATTGTAAACATGTGGACATGGATTTTGAAAATTCTAGAGAGAATTTTAAAAGCTTCAACAGAATTTCAACAATTTTGAGAGGGATTTGAAAAGTTTCAATGGGAATGGGAAGAATTGGGACAAAAATTGGAAAATTTTTAAGGGACTTTGAAAAAATTTCAACTGGAATTTTAGCCATTTTTTGACGTGAAATTGTAAACATGTGGCCATGGATTTTGAAAATTCTAGAGAGAATTTTAAAAGCTTCAACAGAATTTCAACAATTTTGAGAGGGATTTGAAAAGTTTCAATGGGAATGGGAAGAATTGGGACAAAAATTGGAAAATTTTTAAGGGACTTTGAAAAAATTTCAACTGGAATTTTAGCCATTTTTTGACGTGAAATTGTAAACATGTGGCCATGGATTTTGAAAATTCTAGAGAGAATTTTAAAAGCTTCAACAGAATTTCAACAATTTTGAGAGGGATTTGAAAAGTTTCAATGGGAATGGGAAGAATTGGGACAAAAATTGGAAAATTTTGAAGGGACTTTGAAAAAATTTCAACTGGAATTTTAGCCATTTTTTGACGTGAAATTGTAAACATGTGGACATGGATTTTGAAAATTCTAGAGAGAATTTTAAAAGCTTCAACAGAATTTCAACAATTTTGAGAGGGATTTGAAAAGTTTCAATAGGAATGGGAAGAATTGGGACAAAAATTGGAAAATTTTTAAGGGACTTTGAAAAAATTTCAACTGGAATTTTAGCCATTTTTTGACGTGAAATTGTAAACATGTGGACATGGATTTTGAAAATTCTAGAGAGAATTTTAAAATTAAGGGATAAAGTTTAATGGGAATGGGAAGAATTGGGACAAAAATTGGAAAATTTTTAAGGGACTTTGAAAAAATTTCAACTGGAATTTTAGCCATTTTTTGACGTGAAATTGTAAACATGTGGACATGGATTTTGAAAATTCTAGAGAGAATTTTAAAAGCTTCAACAGAATTTCAACAATTTTGAGAGGGATTTGAAAAGTTTCAATGGGAATGGGAAGAATTGGGACAAAAATTGGAAAATTTTTAAGGGACTTTGAAAAAATTTCAACTGGAATTTTAGCATTTTTTTGACGTGAAATTGTAAACACGTGGACATGGATTTTGAAAATTCTAGAGAGAATTTTAAAAGCTTCAACAGAATTTCTACAATTTTGAGAGGGATTTGAAAAGTTTCAATGGGAATGGGAAGAATTGGGACAAAAATTGGAAAATTTTTAAGGGACTTTGAAAAAATTTCAACTGGAATTTTAGCCATTTTTTGACGTGAAATTGTAAACATGTGGACATGGATTTTGAAAATTCTAGAGAGAATTTTAAAAGCTTCAACAGAATTTCTACAATTTTGAGAGGGATTTGAAAAGTTTCAATGGGAATGGGAAGAATTGGGACAAAAATTGGAAAATTTTTAAGGGACTTTGAAAAAATTTCAACTGGAATTTTAGCCATTTTTTGACGTGAAATTGTAAACATGTGGACATGGATTTTGAAAATTCTAGAGAGAATTTTAAAAGCTTCAACAGAATTTCAACAATTTTGAGAGGGATTTGAAAAGTTTCAATGGGAATGGGAAGAATTGGGACAAAAATTGGAAAATTTTTTAGGGACTTTGAAAAAATTTCAACTGGAATTTTAGCCATTTTTTGACGTGAAATTGTAAACATGTGGACATGGATTTTGAAAGTTCTAGAGAGAATTTTAAAAGCTTCAACAGAATTTCAACAATTTTGAGAGGGATTTGAAAAGTTTCAATGGGAATGGGAAGAATTGGGACAAAAATTGGAAAATTTTTCAGGGACTTTGAAAAAATTTCAACTGGAATTTTAGCCATTTTTTGACGTGAAATTGTAAACATGTGGCCATGGATTTTGAAAATTCTAGAGAGAATTTTAAAAGCTTCAACAGAATTTCTACAATTTTGAGAGGGATTTGAAAAGTTTCAATGGGAATGGGAAGAATTGGGACAAAAATTGGAAAATTTTTAAGGACTTTGAAAACATTTCAACTGGAATTTTAGCCATTTTTTTACGTGAAATTGTAAACATGTGGACATGGATTTTGAAAATTCTAGAGAGAATTTTAAAAGCTTCAACAGAATTTCTACAATTTTGAGAGGGATTTGAAAAGTTTCAATGGGAATGGGAAGAATTGGGACAAAAATTGGAAAATTTTTCAGGGACTTTGAAAAAATTTCAACTGGAATTTTAGCCATTTTTTTGACGTGAAATTGTAAACATGTGGACATGGATTTTGAAAATTCTAGAGAGAATTTTAAAAGCTTCAACAGAATTTCAACAATTTTGAGAGGGATTTGAAAAGTTTCAATGGGAATGGGAAGAATTGGGACAAAAATTGGAAAATTTTGAAGGGACTTTGAAAAAATTTCAACTGGAATTTTAGCATTTTTTTGACGTGAAATTGTAAACATGTGGACATGGATTTTGAAAATTCTAGAGAGAATTTTAAAAGCTTCAACAGAATTTCAACAATTTTGAGAGGGATTTGAAAAGTTTCAATGGGAATGGGAAGAATTGGGACAAAAATTGGAAAATTTTTAAGGGACTTTGAAAACATTTCAACTGGAATTTTAGCCATTTTTTTACGTGAAATTGTAAACATGTGGACATGGATTTTGAAAATTCTAGAGAGAATTTTAAAAGCTTCAACAGAATTTCAACAATTTTGAGAGGGATTTGAAAAGTTTCAATGGGAATGGGAAGAATTGGGACAAAAATTGGAAAATTTTTAAGGGACTTTGAAAAAATTTCAACTGGAATTTTAGCCATTTTTTGACGTGAAATTGTAAACACGTGGACATGGATTTTGAAAATTCTAGAGAGAATTTTAAAAGCTTCAACAGAATTTCAACAATTTTGAGAGGGATTTGAAAAGTTTCAATGGGAATGGGAAGAATTGGGACAAAAATTGGAAAATTTTTAAGGGACTTTGAAAAAATTTCAACTGGAATTTTAGCCGTTTTTTTTACGTGAAATTGTAAACATGTGGACATGGATTTTGAAAATTCTAGAGAGAATTTTAAAAGCTTCAACAGAATTTCAACAATTTTGAGAGGGATTTGAAAAGTTTCAATGGGAATGGGAAGAATTGGGACAAAAATTGGAAAATTTTTCAGGGACTTTGAAAAAATTTCAACTGGAATTTTAGCCATTTTTTGACGTGAAATTGTAAACATGTGGACATGGATTTTGAAAATTCTAGAGAGAATTTTAAAAGCTTCAACAGAATTTCAACAATTTTGAGAGGGATTTGAAAAGTTTCAATGGGAATGGGAAGAATTGGGACTAAAATTGGAAAATTTTTTAAGGGACTTTGAAAAAATTTCAACTGGAATTTTAGCCATTTTTTTACGTGAAATTGTAAACATGTGGACATGGATTTTGAAAGTTCTAGAGAGAATTTTAAAAGCTTCAACAGAATTTCAACAATTTTGAGAGGGATTTGAAAAGTTTCAATGGGAATGGGAAGAATTGGGACAAAAATTGGAAAATTTTTAAGGGACTTTGAAAAAATTTCAACTGGAATTTTAGCCATTTTTTGACGTGAAATTGTAAACATGTGGACATGGATTTTGAAAATTCTAGAGAGAATTTTAAAAGCTTCAACAGAATTTCAACAATTTTGAGAGGGATTTGAAAAGTTTCAATGGGAATGGGAAGAATTGGGACAAAAATTGGAAAATTTTTAAGGGACTTTGAAAAAATTTCAACTGGAATTTTAGCCATTTTTTGACGTGAAATTGTAAACATGTGGACATGGATTTTGAAAATTCTAGAGAGAATTTTAAAAGCTTCAACAGAATTTCTACAATTTTGAGAGGGATTTGAAAAGTTTCAATGGGAATGGGAAGAATTGGGACAAAAATTGGAAAATTTTTAAGGGACTTTGAAACAATTTCAACTGGAATTTTAGCCATTTTTTGACGTGAAATTGTAAACATGTGGACATGGATTTTGAAAATTCTAGAGAGAATTTTAAAAGCTTCAACAGAATTTCAACAATTTTGAGAGGGATTTGAAAAGTTTCAATGGGAATGGGAAGAATTGGGACAAAAATTGGAAAATTTTTCAGGGACTTTGAAAAAATTTCAACTGGAATTTTAGCATTTTTTTGACGTGAAATTGTAATCATGTGGACATGGATTTTGAAAATTCTAGAGAGAATTTTAAAAGCTTCAACAGAATTTCTACAATTTTGAGAGGGATTTGAAAAGTTTCAATGGGAATGGGAAGAATTGGGACAAAAATTGGAAAATTTTTAAGGGACTTTGAAAAAATTTCAACTGGAATTTTAGCATTTTTTTTTTACGTGAAATTGTAAACATGTGGACATGGATTTTGAAAATTCTAGAGAGAATTTTAAAAGCTTCAACAGAATTTCAACAACTTTGAGAGGGATTTGAAAAGTTTCAATGGGAATGGGAAGAATTGGGACAAAAATTGGAAAATTTTTCAGGGACTTTGAAACAATTTCAACTGGAATTTTAGCCATTTTTTGACGTGAAATTGTAAACATGTGGACATGGATTTTGAAAATTCTAGAGAGAATTTTAAAAGCTTCAACAGAATTTCAACAATTTTGAGAGGGATTTGAAAAGTTTCAATGGGAATGGGAAGAATTGGGACAAAAATTGGAAAATTTTTCAGGGACTTTGAAAAATTTCAACTGGAATTTTAGCCATTTTTTTGACGTGAAATTGTAAACATGTGGACATGGATTTTGAAAATTCTAGAGAGAATTTTAAAAGCTTCAACAGAATTTCAACAATTTTGAGAGGGATTTGAAAAGTTTCAATGGGAATGGGAAGAATTGGGACAAAAATTGGAAAATTTTTAAGGGACTTTGAAAAAATTTCAACTGGAATTTTAGCCATTTTTTGACGTGAAATTGTAAACATGTGGACATGGATTTTGAAAATTCTAGAGAGAATTTTAAAAGCTTCAACAGAATTTCAACAATTTTGAGAGGGATTTGAAAAGTTTCAATGGGAATGGGAAGAATTGGGACAAAAATTGGAAAATTTTTAAGGGACTTTGAAAAAATTTCAACTGGAATTTTAGCCATTTTTTGACGTGAAATTGTAAACATGTGGACATGGATTTTGAAAATTCTAGAGAGAATTTTAAAAGCTTCAAGAGAATTTCAACAATTTTGAGAGGGATTTGAAAAGTTTCAATGGGAATGGGAAGAATTGGGACAAAAATTGGAAAATTTTTCAGGGACTTTGAAAAAATTTCAACTGGAATTTTAGCATTTTTTTGACGTGAAATTGTAAACGTGTGGACATGGATTTTGAAAATTCTAGAGAGAATTTTAAAAGCTTCAACAGAATTTCTACAATTTTGAGAGGGATTTGAAAAGTTTCAATGGGAATGGGAAGAATTGGGACAAAAATTGGAAAATTTTTAAGGGACTTTGAAAAAATTTCAACTGGAATTTTAGCCATTTTTTTTTTACGTGAAATTGTAAACATGTGGACATGGATTTTGAAAATTCTAGAGAGAATTTTAAAAGCTTCAACAGAATTTCAACAATTTTGAGAGGGATTTGAAAAGTTTCAATGGGAATGGGAAGAATTGGGACAAAAATTGGAAAATTTTTAAGGGACTTTGAAAAAATTTCAACTGGAATTTTAGCTATTTTTTGACGTGAAATTGTAAACATGTGGACATGGATTTTGAAAATTCTAGAGAGAATTTTAAAAGCTTCAACAGAATTTCAACAATTTTGAGAGGGATTTGAAAAGTTTCAATGGGAATGGGAAGAATTGGGACAAAAATGGGAAAATTTTGAAGGGACTTTGAAAAAATTTCAACTGGAATTTTAGCCATTTTTTGACGTGAAATTGTAAACATGTGGACATGGATTTTGAAAATTCTAGAGAGAATTTTAAAAGCTTCAAGAGAATTTCAACAATTTTGAGAGGGATTTGAAAAGTTTCAATGGGAATGGGAAGAATTGGGACAAAAATTGGAAAATTTTTAAGGGACTTTGAAAAAAGTTCAACTGGAATTTTAGCCATTTTTTGACGTGAAATTGTAAACATGTGGACATGGATTTTGAAAATTCTAGAGAGAATTTTAAAAGCTTCAACAGAATTTCTACAATTTTGAGAGGGATTTGAAAAGTTTCAATGGGAATGGGAAGAATTGGGACAAAAATTGGAAAATTTTTCAGGGACTTTGAAAAAATTTCAACTGGAATTTTAGCCATTTTTTGACGTGAAATTGTAAACATGTGGACATGGATTTTGAAAATTCTAGAGAGAATTTTAAAAGCTTCAACAGAATTTCAAGAATTTTGAGAGGGATTTGAAAAGTTTCAATGGGAATGGGAAGAATTGGGACAAAAATTGGAAAATTTTTCAGGGACTTTGAAATAATTTCAACTGGAATTTAGCATTTTTTTGACGTGAAATTGTAAACATGTGGACATGGATTTTGAAAATTCTAGAGAGAATTTTAAAAGCTTCAACAGAATTTCTACAATTTTGAGAGGGATTTGAAAAGTTTCAATGGGAATGGGAAGAATTGGGACAAAAATTGGAAAATTTTTAAGGGACTTTGAAAAAATTTCAACTGGAATTTTAGCATTTTTTTTTTACGTGAAATTGTAAACATGTGGACATGGATTTTGAAAATTCTAGAGAGAATTTTAAAAGCTTCAACAGAATTTCAACAATTTTGAGAGGGATTTGAAAAGTTTCAATGGGAATGGGAAGAATTGGGACAAAAATTGGAAAATTTTTCAGGGACTTTGAAAAAATTTCAACTGGAATTTTAGCCATTTTTTGACGTGAAATTGTAAACATGTGGACATGGATTTTGAAAATTCTAGAGAGAATTTTAAAAGCTTCAACAGAATTTCAACCATTTTGAGAGGGATTTGAATAGTTTCAATGGGAATACGAAGAATTGGGACAAAAATGGGAAAATTTTTAAGGGACTTTGAAAAAATTTCAACTGGAATTTTAGCCCATTTTTTGACGTGAAATTGTAAACATGTGGACATGGATTTTGAAAATTCTAGAGAGAATTTTAAAAGCTTCAACAGAATTTCAACAATTTTGAGAGGGATTTGAAAAGTTTCAATGGGAATGGGAAGAATTGGGACAAAAATTGGAAAATTTTTCAGGGACTTTGAAAAAATTTCAACTGGAATTTTAGCCATTTTTTGACGTGAACTTGTAAACATGTGGACATGGATTTTGAAAATTCTAGAGAGAATTTTAAAAGCTTCAAGAGAATTTCAACAATTTTGAGAGGGATTTGAAAAGTTTCAATGGGAATGGGAAGAATTGGGACAAAAATTGGAAAATTTTTCAGGGACTTTGAAAAAATTTCAACTGGAATTTTAGCCATTTTTTGACGTGAAATTGTAAACATGTGGACATGGATTTTGAAAATTCTAGAGAGAATTTTAAAAGCTTCAACAGAATTTCAACAATTTTGAGAGGGATTTGAAAAGTTTCAATGGGAATGGGAAGAATTGGGACAAAAATTGGAAAATTTTTAAGGGACTTTGAAAAAATTTCAACTGGAATTTTAGCAATTTTTGACGTGAAATTGTAAACATGTGGACATGGATTTTGAAAATTCTAGAGAGAATTTTAAAAGCTTCAACAGAATTTCAACAATTTTGAGAGGGATTTGAAAAGTTTCAATGGGAATGGGAAGAATTGGGACAAAAATTGGAAAATTTTTCAGGGACTTTGAAAAAATTTCAACTGGAATTTTAGCCATTTTTTGACGTGAAATTGTAAACATGTGGACATGGATTTTGAAAATTCTAGAGAGAATTTTAAAAGCTTCAACAGAATTTCAACACTTTTGAGAGGGATTTGAAAAGTTTCAATGGGAATGGGAAGAATTGGGACAAAAATTGGAAAATTTTTAAGGGACTTTGAAAAAATTTCAACTGGAATTTTAGCATTTTTTTTACGTGAAATTGTAAACATGTGGACATGGATTTTGAAAATTCTAGAGAGAATTTTAAAAGCTTCAACAGAATTTCAACAATTTTGAGAGGGATTTGAAAAGTTTCAATGGGAATGGGAAGAATTGGGACAAAAATGGGAAAATTTTTAAGGGACTTTGAAAAAATTTCAACTGGAATTTTAGCTATTTTTTGACGTGAAATTGTAAACATGTGGACATGGATTTTGAAAATTCTAGAGAGAATTTTAAAAGCTTCAACAGAATTTCAACAATTTTGAGAGGGATTTGAAAAGTTTCAATGGGAATGGGAAGAATTGGGACAAAAATTGGAAAATTTTGAAGGGACTTTGAAAAAATTTCAACTGGAATTTTAGCCATTTTTTGACGTGAAATTGTAAACATGTGGACATGGATTTTGAAAATTCTAGAGAGAATTTTAAAAGCTTCAACAGAATTTCAACAATTTTGAGAGGGATTTGAAAAGTTTCAATGGGAATGGGAAGAATTGGGACAAAAATTGGAAAATTTTTCAGGGACTTTGAAAAAATTTCAACTGGAATTTTAGCCATTTTTTGACGTGAAATTGTAAACATGTGGACATGGATTTTGAAAATTCTAGAGAGAATTTTAAAAGCTTCAACAGAATTTCAACAATTTTGAGAGGGATTTGAAAAGTTTCAATGGGAATGGGAAGAATTGGGACAAAAATGGGAAAATTTTTCAGGGACTTTGAAACAATTTCAACTGGAATTTTAGCCATTTTTTGACGTGAAATTGTAAACATGTGGACATGGATTTTGAAAATTCTAGAGAGAATTTTAAAAGCTTCAACAGAATTTCAACAATTTTGAGAGGGATTTGAAAAGTTTCAATGGGAATGGGAAGAATTGGGACAAAAATTGGAAAATTTTTAAGGGACTTTGAAATAATTTCAACTGGAATTTTAGCCATTTTTTGACGTGAAATTGTAAACATGTGGACATGGATTTTGAAAATTCTAGAGAGAATTTTAAAAGCTTCAACAGAATTTCTACGATTTTGAGAGGGATTTGAAAAGTTTCAATGGGAATGGGAAGAATTGGGACAAAAATTGGAAAATTTTTAAGGGACTTTGAAAAAATTTCAACTGGAATTTTAGCATTTTTTTTTTACGTGAAATTGTAAACATGTGGACATGGATTTTGAAAATTCTAGAGAGAATTTTAAAAGCTTCAACAGAATTTCAACAATTTTGAGAGGGATTTGAAAAGTTTCAATGGGAATGGGAAGAATTGGGACAAAAATTGGAAAATTTTTCAGGGACTTTGAAAAAATTTCAACTGGAATTTTAGCAATTTTTTTACATGAAATTGTAAACATGTGGACATGGATTTTGAAAATTCTAGAGAGAATTTTAAAAGCTTCAACATTATTTCAACCATTTTGAGAGGGATTTGAATAGTTTCAATGGGAATACGAAGAATTGGGACAAAAATGGGAAAATTTTTAAGGGACTTTGAAAAAATTTCAACTGGAATTTTAGCCATTTTTTGACGTGAAATTGTAAACATGTGGACATGGATTTTGAAAATTCTAGAGAGAATTTTAAAACTTCAACAGAATTTCAACAATTTTGAGAGGGATTTGAAAAGTTTCAATGGGAATGGGAAGAATTGGGACAAAAATTGGAAAATTTTTCAGGGACTTTGAAAAAATTTCAACTGGAATTTTAGCCATTTTTTGACGTGAACTTGTAAACATGTGGACATGGATTTTGAAAATTCTAGAGAGAATTTTAAAAGCTTCAACAGAATTTCAACAATTTTGAGAGGGATTTGAAAAGTTTCAATGGGAATGGGAAGAATTGGGACAAAAATGGGAAAATTTTTAAGGGACTTTGAAACAATTTCAACTGGAATTTTAGCCATTTTTTGACGTGAAATTGTAAACATGTGGACATGGATTTTGAAAATTCTAGAGAGAATTTTAAAAGCTTCAACAGAATTTCAACAATTTTGAGAGGGATTTGAAAAGTTTCAATGGGAATGGGAAGAATTGGGACAAAAATTGGAAAATTTTTCAGGGACTTTGAAAAAATTTCAACTGGAATTTTAGCCATTTTTTGACGTGAAATTGTAAACATGTGGACATGGATTTTGAAAATTCTAGAGAGAATTTTAAAAGCTTCAACAGAATTTCTACAATTTTGAGAGGGATTTGAAAAGTTTCAATGGGAATGGGAAGAATTGGGACAAAAATTGGAAAATTTTTAAGGGACTTTGAAAAAATTTCAACTGGAATTTTAGCATTTTTTTTTTACGTGAAATTGTAAACATGTGGACATGGATTTTGAAAATTCTAGAGAGAATTTTAAAAGCTTCAACAGAATTTCAAGAATTTTGAGAGGGATTTGAAAAGTTTCAATGGGAATGGGAAGAATTGGGACAAAAATTGGAAAATTTTTCAGGGACTTTGAAATAATTTCAACTGGAATTTAGCATTTTTTTGACGTGAAATTGTAAACATGTGGACATGGATTTTGAAAATTCTAGAGAGAATTTTAAAAGCTTCAACAGAATTTCTACAATTTTGAGAGGGATTTGAAAAGTTTCAATGGGAATGGGAAGAATTGGGACAAAAATTGGAAAATTTTTAAGGGACTTTGAAAAAATTTCAACTGGAATTTTAGCATTTTTTTTTTACGTGAAATTGTAAACATGTGGACATGGATTTTGAAAATTCTAGAGAGAATTTTAAAAGCTTCAACAGAATTTCAACAATTTTGAGAGGGATTTGAAAAGTTTCAATGGGAATGGGAAGAATTGGGACAAAAATTGGAAAATTTTTCAGGGACTTTGAAAAAATTTCAACTGGAATTTTAGCCATTTTTTGACGTGAAATTGTAAACATGTGGACATGGATTTTGAAAATTCTAGAGAGAATTTTAAAAGCTTCAACAGAATTTCAACCATTTTGAGAGGGATTTGAATAGTTTCAATGGGAATACGAAGAATTGGGACAAAAATGGGAAAATTTTTAAGGGACTTTGAAAAAATTTCAACTGGAATTTTAGCCATTTTTTGACGTGAAATTGTAAACATGTGGACATGGATTTTGAAAATTCTAGAGAGAATTTTAAAAGCTTCAACAGAATTTCAACAATTTTGAGAGGGATTTGAAAAGTTTCAATGGGAATGGGAAGAATTGGGACAAAAATTGGAAAATTTTTAAGGGACTTTGAAAAAATTTCAACTGGAATTTTAGCCATTTTTTGACGTGAACTTGTAAACATGTGGACATGGATTTTGAAAATTCTAGAGAGAATTTTAAAAGCTTCAACAGAATTTCAACAATTTTGAGAGGGATTTGAAAAGTTTCAATGGGAATGGGAAGAATTGGGACAAAAATTGGAAAATTTTTCAGGGACTTTGAAAAAATTTCAACTGGAATTTTAGCCATTTTTTGACGTGAAATTGTAAACATGTGGACATGGATTTTGAAAATTCTAGAGAGAATTTTAAAAGCTTCAACAGAATTTCTACAATTTTGAGAGGGATTTGAAAAGTTTCAATGGGAATGGGAAGAATTGGGACAAAAATTGGAAAATTTTTAAGGGACTTTGAAAAAATTTCAACTGGAATTTTAGCAATTTTTTTACGTGAAATTGTAAACATGTGGACATGGATTTTGAAAATTCTAGAGAGAATTTTAAAAGCTTCAACAGAATTTCAACAATTTTGAGAGGGATTTGAAAAGTTTCAATGGGAATGGGAAGAATTGGGACAAAAATTGGAAAATTTTTCAGGGACTTTGAAAAAATTTCAACTGGAATTTTAGCCATTTTTTGACGTGAAATTGTAAACATGTGGACATGGATTTTGAAAATTCTAGAGAGAATTTTAAAAGCTTCAACAGAATTTCAACACTTTTGAGAGGGATTTGAAAAGTTTCAATGGGAATGGGAAGAATTGGGACAAAAATTGGAAAATTTTTAAGGGACTTTGAAAAAATTTCAACTGGAATTTTAGCATTTTTTTTTACGTGAAATTGTAAACATGTGGACATGGATTTTGAAAATTCTAGAGAGAATTTTAAAAGCTTCAACAGAATTTCAACAATTTTGAGAGGGATTTGAAAAGTTTCAATGGGAATGGGAAGAATTGGGACAAAAATTGGAAAATTTTTAAGGGACTTTGAAAAAATTTCAACTGGAATTTTAGCTATTTTTTGACGTGAAATTGTAAACCATGTGGACATGGATTTTGAAAATTCTAGAGAGAATTTTAAAAGCTTCAACAGAATTTCAACAATTTTGAGAGGGATTTGAAAAGTTTCAATGGGAATGGGAAGAATTGGGACAAAAATTGGAAAATTTTTCAGGGACTTTGAAAAAATTTCAACTGGAATTTTAGCCATTTTTTGACGTGAAATTGTAAACATGTGGACATGGATTTTGAAAATTCTAGAGAGAATTTTAAAAGCTTCAACAGAATTTCAACAATTTTGAGAGGGATTTGAAAAGTTTCAATGGGAATGGGAAGAATTGGGACAAAAATTGGAAAATTTTTCAGGGACTTTGAAAAATTTCAACTGGAATTTTAGCCATTTTTTGACGTGAAATTGTAAACATGTGGACATGGATTTTGAAAATTCTAGAGAGAATTTTAAAAGCTTCAACAGAATTTCAACAATTTTGAGAGGGATTTGAAAAGTTTCAATGGGAATGGGAAGAATTGGGACAAAAATGGGAAAATTTTTAAGGGACTTTGAAACAATTTCAACTGGAATTTTAGCCATTTTTTGACGTGAAATTGTAAACATGTGGACATGGATTTTGAAAATTCTAGAGAGAATTTTAAAAGCTTCAACAGAATTTCAAGAATTTTGAGAGGGATTTGAAAAGTTTCAATGGGAATGGGAAGAATTGGGACAAAAATTGGAAAATTTTTAAGGGACTTTGAAATAATTTCAACTGGAATTTTAGCCATTTTTTGACGTGAAATTGTAAACATGTGGACATGGATTTTGAAAATTCTAGAGAGAATTTTAAAAGCTTCAACAGAATTTCTACGATTTTGAGAGGGATTTGAAAAGTTTCAATGGAATGGGAAGAATTGGGACAAAAATTGGAAAATTTTTAAGGGACTTTGAAAAAATTTCAACTGGAATTTTAGCATTTTTTTTTTACGTGAAATTGTAAACATGTGGACATGGATTTTGAAAATTCTAGAGAGAATTTTAAAAGCTTCAACAGAATTTCAAGAATTTTGAGAGGGATTTGAAAAGTTTCAATGGGAATGGGAAGAATTGGGACAAAAATTGGAAAATTTTTCAGGGACTTTGAAAAAATTTCAACTGGAATTTTAGCAATTTTTTTACATGAAATTGTAAACATGTGGACATGGATTTTGAAAATTCTAGAGAGAATTTTAAAAGCTTCAACATTATTTCAACCATTTTGAGAGGGATTTGAATAGTTTCAATGGGAATACGAAGAATTGGGACAAAAATGGGAAAATTTTTAAGGGACTTTGAAAAAATTTCAACTGGAATTTTAGCCATTTTTTGACGTGAAATTGTAAACATGTGGACATGGATTTTGAAAATTCTAGAGAGAATTTTAAAACTTCAACAGAATTTCAACAATTTTGAGAGGGATTTGAAAAGTTTCAATGGGAATGGGAAGAATTGGGACAAAAATTGGAAAATTTTTAAGGGACTTTGAAAAAATTTCAACTGGAATTTTAGCCATTTTTTGACGTGAACTTGTAAACATGTGGACATGGATTTTGAAAATTCTAGAGAGAATTTTAAAAGCTTCAACAGAATTTCAACAATTTTGAGAGGGATTTGAAAAGTTTCAATGGGAATGGGAAGAATTGGGACAAAAATTGGAAAATTTTTAAGGGACTTTGAAACAATTTCAACTGGAATTTTAGCCATTTTTTGACGTGAAATTGTAAACATGTGGACATGGATTTTGAAAATTCTAGAGAGAATTTTAAAAGCTTCAACAGAATTTCAACAATTTTGAGAGGGATTTGAAAAGTTTCAATGGGAATGGGAAGAATTGGGACAAAAATTGGAAAATTTTGAAGGGACTTTGAAAAAATTTCAACTGGAATTTTAGCCATTTTTTGACGTGAAATTGTAAACATGTGGACATGGATTTTGAAAATTCTAGAGAGAATTTTAAAAGCTTCAACAGAATTTCAACAATTTTGAGAGGGATTTGAAAAGTTTCAATGGGAATGGGAAGAATTGGGACAAAAATTGGAAAATTTTTCAGGGACTTTGAAAAAATTTCAACTGGAATTTTAGCCATTTTTTGACGTGAAATTGTAAACATGTGGACATGGATTTTGAAAATTCTAGAGAGAATTTTAAAAGCTTCAACAGAATTTCAACAATTTTGAGAGGGATTTGAAAAGTTTCAATGGGAATGGGAAGAATTGGGACAAAAATGGGAAAATTTTTAAGGGACTTTGAAACAATTTCAACTGGAATTTTAGCCATTTTTTGACGTGAAATTGTAAACATGTGGACATGGATTTTGAAAATTCTAGAGAGAATTTTAAAAGCTTCAACAGAATTTCAAGAATTTTGAGAGGGATTTGAAAAGTTTCAATGGGAATGGGAAGAATTGGGACAAAAATTGGAAAATTTTTAAGGGACTTTGAAATAATTTCAACTGGAATTTTAGCATTTTTTTTTTACGTGAAATTGTAAACATGTGGACATGGATTTTGAAAATTCTAGAGAGAATTTTAAAAGCTTCAACAGAATTTCAACAATTTTGAGAGGGATTTGAAAAGTTTCAATGGGAATGGGAAGAATTGGGACAAAAATTGGAAAATTTTTCAGGGACTTTGAAAAAATTTCAACTGGAATTTTAGCAATTTTTTTACATGAAATTGTAAACATGTGGACATGGATTTTGAAAATTCTAGAGAGAATTTTAAAAGCTTCAACATTATTTCAACCATTTTGAGAGGGATTTGAATAGTTTCAATGGGAATACGAAGAATTGGGACAAAAATGGGAAAATTTTTAAGGGACTTTGAAAAAATTTCAACTGGAATTTTAGCCATTTTTTGACGTGAAATTGTAAACATGTGGACATGGATTTTGAAAATTCTAGAGAGAATTTTAAAACTTCAACAGAATTTCAACAATTTTGAGAGGGATTTGAAAAGTTTCAATGGGAATGGGAAGAATTGGGACAAAAATTGGAAAATTTTTAAGGGACTTTGAAAAAATTTCAACTGGAATTTTAGCCATTTTTTGACGTGAACTTGTAAACATGTGGACATGGATTTTGAAAATTCTAGAGAGAATTTTAAAAGCTTCAACAGAATTTCAACAATTTTGAGAGGGATTTGAAAAGTTTCAATGGGAATGGGAAGAATTGGGACAAAAATTGGAAAATTTTTAAGGGACTTTGAAACAATTTCAACTGGAATTTTAGCCATTTTTTGACGTGAAATTGTAAACATGTGGACATGGATTTTGAAAATTCTAGAGAGAATTTTAAAAGCTTCAACAGAATTTCAACAATTTTGAGAGGGATTTGAAAAGTTTCAATGGGAATGGGAAGAATTGGGACAAAAATTGGAAAATTTTTCAGGGACTTTGAAAATATTTCAACTGGAATTTTAGCAATTTTTTGACGTGAAATTGTAAACATGTGGACATGGATTTTGAAAATTCTAGAGAGAATTTTAAAAGCTTCAACAGAATTTCTACAATTTTGAGAGGGATTTGAAAAGTTTCAATGGGAATGGGAAGAATTGGGACAAAAATTGGAAAATTTTTCAGGGACTTTGAAAAAATTTCAACTGGAATTTTAGCCATTTTTTGACGTGAAATTGTAAACATGTGGACATGGATTTTGAAAATTCTAGAGAGAATTTTAAAAGCTTCAACAGAATTTCAACAATTTTGAGAGGGATTTGAAAAGTTTCAATGGGAATGGGAAGAATTGGGACAAAAATGGGAAAATTTTGAAGGGACTTTGAAAAAATTTCAACTGGAATTTTAGCCATTTTTTGACGTGAAATTGTAAACATGTGGACATGGATTTTGAAAATTCTAGAGAGAATTTTAAAAGCTTCAACAGAATTTCTACAATTTTGAGAGGGATTTGAAAAGTTTCAATGGGAATGGGAAGAATTGGGACAAAAATTGGAAAAATTTTAAGGGACTTTGAAAAAATTTCAACTGGAATTTTAGCCATTTTTTGACGTGAAATTGTAAACATGTGGCCATGGATTTTGAAAATTCTAGAGAGAATTTTAAAAGCTTTAACAGAATTTCTACAATTTTGAGAGGGATTTGAAAAGTTTCAATGGGAATGGGAAGAATTGGGACAAAAATTGGAAAATTTTGAAGGGACTTTGAAACAATTTCAACTGGAATTTTAGCCATTTTTTGACGTGAAATTGTAAACATGTGGACATGGATTTTGAAAATTCTAGAGAGAATTTTAAAAGCTTCAACAGAATTTCAACAATTTTGAGAGGGATTTGAAAAGTTTCAATGGGAATGGGAAGAATTGGGACAAAAATTGGAAAATTTTTAAGGGACTTTGAAAAAATTTCAACTGGAATTTTAGCAATTTTTTTACGTGAAATTGTAAACATGTGGACATGGATTTTGAAAATTCTAGAGAGAATTTTAAAAGCTTCAACAGAATTTCAACAATTTTGAGAGGGATTTGAAAAGTTTCAATGGGAATGGGAAGAATTGGGACAAAAATTGGAAAATTTTTCAGGGACTTTGAAAAAAGTTCAACTGGAATTTTAGCCATTTTTTGACGTGAAATTGTAAACATGTGGACATGGATTTTGAAAATTCTAGAGAGAATTTTAAAAGCTTCAACAGAATTTCAACACTTTTGAGAGGGATTTGAAAAGTTTCAATGGGAATGGGAAGAATTGGGACAAAAATTGGAAAATTTTTAAGGGACTTTGAAAGAATTTCAACTGGAATTTTAGCATTTTTTTTTACGTGAAATTGTAAACATGTGGACATGGATTTTGAAAATTCTAGAGAGAATTTTAAAAGCTTCAACAGAATTTCAACAATTTTGAGAGGGATTTGAAAAGTTT
>NW_028117220.1:0-1000 GCF_964273445.1 Streptopelia decaocto | reverse complement strand
ATGGAGGAAAGAATAAAAAAAAAAAAATTGTGGATTGAGATAGAGAGAGTTTAATAGGATAGCAAAGGAAGATGATAATAATAATAATAATAATAATAATAATAATAATAATAATAATAATAGAAGAACTGATTGCGCAGTGCAGTTGCTCACCACTGATTGACTGACGCCCAGCCAGTCCTTGAGCAGTGATTGCCCTCAGCCAGCTTCCCTCAAGTTTATATATTAAGTATGAGGTCATATGATACGGAACATCCCTTTGTCTAGTTGGGGTCAGCTGTCCTGACTGTGCCCCCTCCCAGCTTCTTGTGCATTGCTCACCTTCTCATTGTCAGGCCACTATGAGAAGCTAAAAAGTCCTTGACTGCTTAGCAACAACAAAACATCAGTGTGTTAGCGACATCATCCTTATTCTAAATCCAAAACACAACACTATACCAGCTACTGGGAAGAAAATTAACTCTATCTCAGCCGAAACCAGGGAGAGTGTTTCTCTGCCCAGCAAGGGAACCGATGGCATGGCAAGAACAAGAACCTTCACATCTCTGTGGCTGTGTCCAAGCCTTGTGATGTTGGCATCTGTCATGGTTTGAGACTGAACTGACAGTGAGGGGACTAGATGGGCTCAGGTATCAAAGCAAATTTAGTCATGACCATGTTCGATGTCCCAGTCCAGGAGAGAAGCCAGTACACGGGTGCCCACACAACCTCACTTCCATATAGCAGGGGGTTGGGGAAGCCTGGAAGCACTGGTAGAGTGGGACAGGGCTCTTTGCCCACAGGCAGAGTTGTGGATCCATAGCCTCCCACCACAAGCCCATGGGAGCTGAGGCCCTTCCCTGTGGGCTCTCTGCTGGGTCTCCCCAGCAACCCCAGACCCTGCCACTCATGGGACTGGGCAGAGAATACTTGATTCTGATTGTCTGCCCCTCTGGAATGTTCTCTGTTCTCTGGCAACTGCACTGCCATTAGTGGTTTAGTTGTGGGGGAGCCATTGGAG